>NW_027069730.1:557963-595463 GCF_002906115.3 Quercus suber
ATAGTGGGGGAGGGGCTGGGGGAGGGGCTGGGGGAAGTGGGGTTCAAACAAGTTAGCTATGCCACTCTGATGCACATCTCAAGAAAACAAAATGATGCTATTGTTTTTTATCCCAATAAAAAGGAAAGCAAAATGATGGTACAGCCAGTAACAAGGTAATTCAACATAGATTGATAAAACAATTTGTACTCCATATAATTACCAATATATTTTGATAACCACAAAAAAAATTATATAAGATGCAAAAGTCATCGTTGATACTGTTTGAAACAATAAAGTGGTCACATTCTACACAGCCAATCAATCTTGAAAGTGTCCAAAATTTTTAGTTAAGATAATACAAATTTTAACAAAAGAAAAGTATTTCCCTCAATGTGTGCCATGTTATGTGTGTGTGCATGTAGAGAGAGAGAGAGAGAGAGAGAGAGAGAGAGAGAGATTAGAACTAAACCAAACCTTAGTAACAAGGCATCTTCACCATCACCATAGAATTTGATATCATAAGCAGGTCCATCATGCCCTTGAACAAAGCAATTGGGTTCAGCCACCAACAAGCTACACAAATTCCACATGTAAAAAGCAAATGCACCTAGTCAGCCAGAATCAACCTGAGATTTAAAATTTTAACCAACAATAAATTAGCAATGCATACTTACTGTTGTGCTTTGTATTCCTAAAACTTTGCTGCAATAAACAACAACAACAAACAGACAAAATAGATAAATTATTTGAATTAGTAGAAAACCAAGACTTAAAAATGATTGAATAACACTACAGCCGCAAAAAAAAAAAAAAAAAAAAAAAAAAAAAAAAGAAAGAAGGTAATGGTCTTATTCAAATCCTAATTGACAAATTCTCCCAAGAGCCAATTGTGGCTTAAATAACATATTTCAAGCACCACATCTGCATCACATGGGAGACTCCATCAATTGGGACACCAAAACATGACAATTTCATTTCATCTCAAACCACAAAGATATTTACGCACTGTTTGTTTCGGTAGAGACAACATTTACTGGTATTTGGTACAATGGGGAACACAATTCAATAGATAATGTTTTTTGTGGTCAATGAAAAACAAACCCAAAATGAGCGCAAAACGTCTTCCAAAACCTTACATACTCAACAGACCACCACAAATAATTCCACATCCCAAAAAGAAAGTCCCCCAATGCTAACTTCACTGCAACTTCTCTCTCTTCAAACCACCCCCCCACCCCTTCCCGCTCCTTACTCTCAAATTAAATGCTTTTTCCCTCTTAATTTTTCACACACATTCCAAATTTAATGCCTGTTTTCCCAATTGAGACTTAAAAAAAAAAAAAAACAACTTAGTTAAGGTCTATTTACATATAATTACTTGAAATATCAAGAAATATTAATAATTTTTCGTGCAGCCAAACAACAACAAAAAGTTTTCGTACTTATTTTCAGAATTGCATCTAGAAAATAACCAAAAAAAACTTACTTATTTAAGGTCTATTTACACATAATATTTGGAATATCAAGAAATATTAATAATTTTTTGTGCAGACCAAACAACAACAAATGTGTTCTTCTAATTTTCAGAGTTGCATGCAGAAATAGAATCATTTTCCAGAAAACGTTTTCGGTCAAAACAAACAAAGTCAGAGAGGGAAAAAAGGAAAATAAAATGTCAATTAAATTCAATGCAAAATTTGACTGGATGCGAGAGAAATGAGGAGACACAAAAATAAATAAATAAATAAATAAAGGGAGCTCACGAGCTTGGAGATGCAGGAGGAGATGGAGTAGGAGGCGATCGATCCATCACTGGAGGCGGCGACAATGGTTTCCGGGTTAGGGTTAGGGTTAGGGTTTTGAGCGGGTGCCCAAACGGTCCTGAAAACAGTCCGAGTTTGAATCTCCCTCTCCTTCAGTATGCTTTCTCTGTATGCATCTTCGTCCCAGTTCCTCGCGTCTCCGCACATTGTGGTTTCGTAGTACTAGTTAGTAGTTACTGGTTGGACTTCGACACTGCTGGTTCACTTCTTTTGTATTTTGTGCTGACAGAAATGTAACGGATCCTTGAGCTTGAGCGGAACAATCAAATAAAACGTTTATTTTTCTTTTTTCTTTTTTTTTCTTTTTTGAGGGGGGGGGGGGGGGAATGTCTAGGAAATTATGCTTATGCTAAAATTTTTACTGAAAATTAATTAGCTTGAATAAAATTAATCTTTCTATAGTGAGATTTTTTTTTTTTTTTTGGTAATAAAAAAGGAAAAGAGATGCATTTATTATCACACATCACTTGTGTTTAATATGTGATAATTTAATGAGCAAGCTTAAAAGTAAAAAATATATATATATATATTCAGCAAAAAAAAAGAGTAAAAAATTTGTGAGAGAAAGGTGAAATATGTGACCATAAATGTCAAGTTGTCAACTTATATTGTAACATTATACTCCAAAGAGATCCTTACACGTATTTCCCTTAACTACAGTAATGGCAGTGCCAAGATTTTAACACAGGAAGGGCAAGATCAAAAGACTAAATTGAAAGTAAAATTAATTTAAAATATTAATTAATTTTAATAGCAAAATATATAATAAAAATTTATCCATGATACATATTTCATATCATAAAAATTAAGAAATAAAGCACAATTCATAGTCAAGAACAATCAAATAAGAGAATAATTTAAATATATAAAGTTTAAACATATAATTTGAATTCTCAAAATACAATGAAAATAATAAATCAATTTGAAAACGTTAAAGAATATAGCAATATAACTATAAAGTTGTAAACATATCTCACTTCTTTGAATGCCTTTAAAAAACTATGTAGAATACAACCCTTCTTCCACTATTATTTTTAAGTAGCTAAATTTTGAGTTTATACAAAGACTTCATGAGATGAGAGAGAAATGTTAGTTGACACTTTAAAATTTTTAGACTTTAAGCACTCAATAATGCTATAGATATAACTTTTTTCACAATAACATTCACAGTTGTTCACGAAATGATTGACTATGAGTGATGGATCTATGAGTGTCAGTTGTGTCTATCATTCACAATCAACTACTTTAACAATTGTGAAACTTGTTTGTGAAAAAAAAATTGTGTGCATAACATTAGTGTTTGCATTACATTAGGGGGGGAATTGCCCCTTCGGCTTCACCAATGACTACAAGACTATTGGGCAAAGGCTTAGTGAGCCAAGTATAGCATTCAACCAAGATAGAGCCGAGTTAAGCCAAGTCTCAATTGACTTGTTGGTTCTGCCATCTTTTAAGGGAATAAAGTTGCGCCTTTACCATTAACTATAGCTTTTGGGGTAGTGGATAAGTGTTTAATCCTAACAAAAAACGTTATATACTATTGATTGATGATCAGTTTTGCACATCCATGATCATTTGCTTCTACCAACATGTGTATGCCCTAGTTTTACAAGCAATGTTCACCCTTTAAATAATACATGAACATACTTTTTCAATCAAGTATGAGAGCATGGTACAACAGCCAGCAAGAGAATCTGTAAGCTTATTATTTAGAATTTACGGTGTATGGTTTTTGAATTTGATCACTTACACGCCAATCACACTCCTAATTACATTCCAAACACTCACACATGGAACTAAACTTAGATCAAATAACTAGAGCATACTAGTGCAAGTCCAAACTACTACATGTACATTAGCTATGACTTCAGTGTAATATGGCCAAAAAAGGCTTCTTCTCCTTTTTCGTATTTTCAATTTTATTTTTTTGTTATTTCTATAATTTTAATACAAACAAAAATACACATTATGTAGAGCAAATGGAAAACATGAAGCGTACAATAATGTACACATACTCTTAGGATGATTATACCATATGAAGTTTACAACATGGAGAGTCAATGAGGTTATGTCCAACAAGAGATAGGAATTATCAAAGAAATGGACATGCATAATGACACTCAACTTCGAGAATCCTTCCTCACTCACACAACACTAGTTTTGGGCTTTGTAGGTTGGGTGGCTTTACACTTATAGATATGCGAGATGTCCAAGAGAAGGAAATAAAATTCTTTTGGAGGGGAGGCAAATGCCAACCTTTGCTTCAAAGACTCAATATCTTTTTATTGAAGGTGAATTTTGACAAATCCACCATTGGATTGCATCTTCTTCTTATATCCTCCATGTTTGCAAAATTTCAAGAAAATGAAAGATCAATAGATATGTCATTAATAAATTTTTAAATTGCAAGTTTTTGTAATATAAAATTATGCATAAAATATAATATTATAGATTTTATAGTAAATGATATCCGATTAACACAAAAATTGACATGTACATTAAGAGCGTAAAGAACATGTAATTCAATGGTTAGATTTTCAAAATATGCAGTAATATTTATTTTATTAAGTGAGTTTGTAGCCTAAGGCTATAACCAATTTTGTAGCTAAACTTGTCCTTATAATATTATCATATGTCTAGTATTATTCTAACTAAAAACTAATTAGCATTTCCATGTAAAATATATTAAAAGGGTTGAATTAACAAAAATAGATAAATGAGTAAATTATTTATCTGATCTTTATTTTTTACACAATATTTCAATTTGATTTATAACCTTTCAGTTGTGTCAATTTAATTCCTAATCTTTCAGTGTTATGTTAATTTAGTCTCAGCCGTTATATTTTAAATGCAAAATATTTACGTGACTAACGACCAAAATAAAAAATTAATTTCCAAGGAAACTAATTTTTTATTTTTTGGTCGTTTGTCATGTCAGCAATATCTATTCAAGAGATAACAATAAGGACAAAACTAACATGATATTGAAAGATTATAAACCAAATTGACACAATTAAAAAAGTTATAGACCAAATTGAAATTATGTGTAAAAAATATAGACCAAATATGTAATTTACCCGAAATAAATATAACAATTCAAAGACTTAATTGAAATGATGACAAAGTTAGAGGTTTAATTTTTTCTCCCAAAAAAAAAAAATTAGAGGATTTAGGGGATGTTTGGTTGTGTTGTTTAAATAACAAAAACTGTTATTTAAACAACACAACACGTATTTCTACAATATTTTTTAGCTGTTTGGTAGACTTGTTTAAACATATATTTTCAGTTTTTAAATAATATTACACACTTTTTCACCCACATGTATTTCCACATATATTTTCAAATAACAAAATACATATTTTCAAACACATATACCAAATACTCTCTTTTTCACAAGAAAGTATACCATATTTCGATAATACCAACTCAACATCTATTTTGATATTACCAAAACATTGTATATTTTTTCATTTTTCAGTCACATATTTTTTTTTTCTTTTTTTTTAGTAAAAAGTCACACATATTCTCACAACAATTAAAACAACGTTGTAATAACAGCTATTATGTTATTTCGCAAATTTCCGAAGACAGTCGACACGTTCGATAATACTGAAAACCCCAAGGATGTCAGTGATATTCCCTTGAATAAAGAAAATAGAAAGCAGAGCGACGCACATGAAAACCCAAACCCAAACCCAAAACCACAGTACTCCCGTCGTGTTTTCCAAAGCTATCGGTATCTCCAAAGCCGCCTCCACCAAAAAACCCTAACAATTCCCATTTCGTCTCCTCCGAAGGAACCAAAGGAATTTGAAAACCACAACGTTGTTTTCAAGATCTTCGTCGCTTTAAAGCTCCAGCAACCTCGCCAGTGAAACTTGTATGTAATGTAGTATCTTGCAAGTTATCGTGTTTTCTTTCATAGATCTATTACGTTTTCTATTATTCATGGGAAATTAAATTTTTGGTGTCTTAGGTTGTCTAGAGCAATAAGAAAAATGAAAATTAAACAAAACATTATCTGGGTTTTAAGTTAATGTTGTTTTTACATTAGGAAATACTATTGTTTGGTTTATTTATTTATTTATTTAATTTTTTAACATGTTTATTGGGTTTTATATATTTGATTGTTGCTGATTTAGTTTCAGTTCATAATTGGGTTTGTTTTCTTCATTGTTAGGGGTTTGGTTATTAATCACATTTCTGGGTATATAATTGTTATTGAAAGAATTGTTGAGATGGGTGATAACAAATCTTCTAGTGGGCCTCCTAAAGAGAACCCAGATAATGATTCTGATGCAAACCCACTTGCCAAGGATGATAGCTCATTGGAAACTATAGTAAGAAAATTCCAAGACTCAATGTCCCTCAAGAAGCATAAGTTTTGGGAAACACAGCCTGTTGGACAATTCAAGGAGGTTGGCGACTCGAGTTTGCCCGAGGGCCCGATTGAGCCCCCAACGCCATTATCTGAAGTCAAACAAGAACCTTATAATCTCCCAACTCCTTATGAATGGACCACGTGTGACATGGACTCTGAGGAGACTTGCCTTGAGGTTTACAATTTGTTGAAGAATAATTATGTTGAGGATGATGAGAACATGTTTAGATTCAATTACTCCAAGGAATTTCTTAGGTGGGCACTGCGTCCTCCTAGTTATTTCAGGAGCTGGCATATTGGTGTTCGTGCCAAATCTTCGAAGAAACTGGTTGCTTTTATTACTGGTGTCCCTGCCAGAATTCGGGTTCGTGATGAGGTTGTGAGAATGGCTGAGATTAATTTCTTGTGTGTTCATAAGAAGCTTAGATCGAAGAGGCTTGCACCTGTTATGATCAAGGAAGTCACTAGGAGAGTTCACTTGGAGAATATTTGGCAAGCAGCTTACACAGCTGGAGTCGTTCTTCCAACGCCAATTACAACTTGCCAATATTGGCATAGGTCTTTGAACCCAAAGAAGCTCATTGATGTTGGGTTTTCAAGGCTTGGCGCAAGGATGACAATGAGCCGAACCATAAAACTTTACAAGTTGCCAGATTCACCAGTGACCCCTGGATTTAGAAAAATGGAACTTAGAGATGTTCCTGCTGTTACTCGGTTGCTTAGGAACTACTTGAGCCAGTTTGTGGTTGCACCTGATTTTGACGAAGATGATGTGGAGCATTGGCTTCTTCCAAGCGAGAATGTGGTGGATAGTTACTTGGTTGAGAGCCCTGAGACTCATGAGATCACTGATTTCTGCAGCTTCTACACGCTTCCTTCGTCTATCCTTGGCAATCAGACTTACTCGACTTTGAAAGCAGCATATTCTTACTATAATGTCTCCACAAAGACTCCGTTGCTTCAATTGATGAATGATGCTCTTATTGTAGCAAAACAAAAGGATTATGATGTTTTCAATGCATTGGACGTCATGCAGAATGAGTCTTTCCTGAAAGAACTGAAATTTGGACCAGGAGATGGGCAACTTCACTACTATCTTTATAACTACCGGATTAGGTGTGCATTGAAGCCATCTGAACTTGGTCTTGTGCTTTTGTAGTTTCATCTGTTTCAGTTTTGGTTATTGGTTTAGTTTGCTGGCCTCATTCGTTTTCTTCCTCTGCATCAACAAAGATGAGAATTTGCTGTGCATGCGAGAGAACGGATGCAATGACATCCAATGTCTAATATGCTTTGGTAACAAGACAACGTTGTTGGCAATGCTTATTATTCTTGATATATTTATTTGAAAGAAAAAAAGAGGTCTCTGGACTGAATATTGTTGAGATATTTCATTTTTTTCTCATTCCATCTCTCCCCGTGCTTTTTAAATTTCAATCTTATTCACCACTTTCCCCTACATGTATCTGCAGTTCATTCATGCAGCTGGCAGTGTGAACACATGGTCCACATTTTGAGTCAAGCTGATTGCTTTTGAGTTATTTCTGTCTTATGCTACCATTAACAGTCTTTTCATACTGTCGCATGTGCTGTTTCTTTTTGTCTCTGGCTTAGTTCATTTGATCCTCATTTCAAATGTGTTCTTATAACTCACCTTTAAAATCTATCTCATATTATATATATATATATATATATATATGGATTTTGCTAATGTCCGCCCTAAGGGTACACAATAATTAATCATTTTTAGAAATATTTTTTTGGGAATTGAAAAGCTATCAATATTTTTTCAATTCTCAAGAAAATGTTTACAAAAATAGATGGCTTTAGGGCACACATTAACGGACCCTATATATACATATATATATATATATATATATATAAAATCACAAAATTTCTAGCCCCACTTTTAATTAATTTAGTTCCGGTGATCAAATATATATATCTTCTCTGTCTGCCATCAGAGAAAATGATATTTGGGTTGATCCATGTCAAAATAACTTCCTCATTTTAGGTGTTGGAGTAGAATTGGTTTCTTTTTTATCTTCGCCTGGTCAGGACTCAAGAAGCACATTATTAGCTCCTGTTGTTTCTAATATATGCGGTTTGAAATTCAATCAATTTTTTAGGAAAAATGTGTGCCAAAATTTAGGGTCGGGATGTTGTGACTTGTGAGGGAGGAGAGGCTGTTAATTTTCCGGTTGCTTTGAAATGACATTTTATGATATGTGCTTTAATTGATGCTAATTTTTTGAAGAAATCTGGTTGCAGTATGGTAAATGTTGTATATCACCCGAGAAAACAAAGAATTCCACTCGACCTGAAGTTAATGTAAATAAGACCTTGCTTATTAAGTTAGTTAATATCTCTACATTCTTTTTTGTATGTGTGGAAATGACATTGTCTGATTTTGGTATTTTAACTGAGTAATTATAACTTAGGTTTTGTGCTTTTTGCCTATGTCTATTGAACGGTAAGGATTTTTATTTTTTATTTTTTTATTATATATATAAGAATGGGAAGGAGTTGGTGCAAGACGCCAGTTAAAATCAGAATTTAATCATTTGTGACCTGTGGCCACTCTTTGAGTATAATCCCTCAGTTCTTATTGTACAATAAATGTAAATAAAATAAAACAGTTTTGGAGTTCTTGCCTAGAGTTTTGTAGTTTAACCGTTACTTTTTGGTGATTCCAGTGGAGATATTCAGAATTCAAATTGAAGTAAAATTTAAAAAGAAGTCCTGGAGTACTCTTTCCTGCCAAGCACCATGCATGAATGGTCAATTTTGTTCAAATGGCATGTTGCCCCCAACTCATTACGTCGTAATATGTAAAACACTTTCTGGGCGAAAGAGAACGACAGTGGCGCTTACTGTGGCCGCGAACAAGCTTGTAAGCAAAGTCCGGATTCTTAATTTGCTCTAAAATCAAAGAATCAGAACGCTAAGATACCAATAAGTACCGTTGGAGGTCCCATTCATTTTGCTTTGAACTTCTAAGCCAGTGGACTTTACTTGATCCTTTACTTGGGAGAGTCATGATGACTTTAGAAATATTCTTTATAAATAGTACAAATATGAGGGTTAGACAAACTTGTTTACGGACTCTCACGTGGACAGTAGCTAACTTCTTCCAGTCTTCTTTGTAAACTCAAGAATGATATGGCTAGATAGATCATAGATGTATGGGAAAGAGGTTTTGATAAAGAAAGACACTCAAACTTTTAAACTATAACTATTTTACTTTTGATATCTCCACGAAAGGGGTTGTTGTCCTTTAAGGGGGTAAGAGAAGAAAAAGATTACAAAAAATAATTATTGCTTAACATTTTTTTTTTTTTTAACATGGGAGTTAAGAGCTTTTTGAGCATCTAACTAGATGTATACGTATCCAAACAATGATAAGGATACATCTAGTCCTACTCTTATACATGAATTAGGATAAAGTCGCAGCCGGAAAGAGTGAGGATAGTTGAACCAAATTGTCCCTAGTCTAGTAGTGTACTACTACATTGATTTGATCGAGGTCCTCGGAACTGAACTGACCAACCAAGCTTTAAAGCTTAGCAAACTCTTTACGGTTGTGGCAAGGCAAGCTGTGGCAGATAGATGTTTTGGTTTAGCAGAGACCTGACCGAAGATGTGATGGTGGAAAGCTTTGAAAGGCTGCGTGTGAAATAATCTTTGATGCGGTTCAAGTGTGTATCTAAATCCTATTTTGCTCCTGTTGGAGGCCCTGGTTTAATCACCAAATACTACGCTTGCACAGCAACAAGAAGAAAATTCGCCACTGCCTATTGGCACTGTGTTACAAGAAAACCTTGAACTTCACCTTCCTTTATTGAAACGCAAGCTGCCTAGAGATCTATATTTACTATTAGTTGGAGAGATTGTCTATAAAATGGTTCAGTCCATGCAATGTAAATTACTCGTTTCATGGCCAAGCAGCTAAAGACAGTTGAGGTATAGTCTTCGAAAGTACTGAGTCTAGGAGAGTAATCATGCTTCCGTTCCATGCCTGCTTTTATTCAGTTTTCCCCACAGTTTATAACATACTTGAATAAAGTTAATCAGTGGTTGGCTGATGTTGACAATGCTCAGGTGATCCCTCAATATCCCAAATCCTGTAAGGCGGAACTAGTGGCAACACTGAGTTTGGTTCGCATTTTAAAACTTGTGGAATTACATTTTAGATTGATCGGAACTAAAATGAAAATGCATTTGTTGAACAATAGTAGATTTTCTCCCTTTTGGACCACAAATACTTAGGCACATATTAAACAGAAATGCGAAGTCTCCGTCTACACTGTCCATCAGGCTTGAAATTTTTTAAAGAAAATAAAATAAAGATAATTCAATCATTTCCATTCCATTGTTCATATATTACTGCCTTACCATTGACAGAAATGACAAATTTACAGAATCCAAACCTGTGATGACTGATAGACAGGTAGCTTACATATCAATTCTCTCATCACCTGGTCTACTATGAAGGGATGCAGTATCATTCTTAGCACAACCAACAATAAAACAAACTCTATTTGACTGCACCCAAAGAAAATGTGAAAATCAAAGGAATCTAAATTTACAAATTCTATCATTGGTATCATTCCTCCAGTTTGGTATATGATAAATCCATATCTCATGCCATAAGCACGATCTCACCTCGTGAACCTGTCAAGGATATAAAAATATAAAGTTAGAGTAAGTGAAAAATTAATGGCATAATAAGTGAGAATCTGGACTTTGGATTATTACATTTCTCAAAAATCTCTTTAGCTAGCTGTAAGAAGGAATCTGTGTCTTCAGCCATCTTTGAAACCCTCTCTGCCTCCTTAACTGCTTCAGCTGCCACAAATGATTTATTTTCTGCGTCAGCAATCTTGCAGGCAGCAGCCTCTGCTGCTGCTTCTACCGTATCACCTATGGTCAAATAACCAATGCTCTGCAACGGCCTAGGCTGGATGTCCTGTTTTGGGGTAGGGGTAGGTAAAGGCGTCTTTGTCCCAGATGACACATCAGTTTTCATCTTGTAGCAGTTTTGGACCTGCATTTTGACAATAAAATAACTTCAGTTTATATTCCACCTCAACCTATATTAACCAGTTTAGGATAGGGTACCCTTGAGTAACTCTGCTTATGTTTTCCCTTTCAAGTGCTACAACAATCTGTTTGGGTAAAAGGAAAAGTGGGTAGGCCTCCGCATTCAGTTGCATAGTTCACAAGAATTTATTTCTTTTCATTAGGACATGCTAGTAATTCAACATATGTAACACCAGACAGTGGAGCAGGGAAACAAGGGGAAGAGGGGAAGAAGGCAACCTTCTCACCATATGTAGTGATTATACATCCAATTGTGAAACATTTCTCTCCTTTAGTAAGTTCAGAAAAGCAAGATCACTAGGCTCACAAAAAATGAGATTTAATGATTGCAAATGAACATCCCAGAAAGTATATTCAACTAATTTTGTGTATAAGTTTCTTATCATTAGGACATGCTAGTAATTCAATATATGTAACACCAGACAGTAGAGCAGGGAAACCGAGGGGGAAGAGGGGAAGAAGGCAAACTTCTCACCATATGTAGTGATTATACATCCAGTTGTGAAACATTTCTTTCCTTCTTTAGTAAGTAAAGTTCAGAAAAGCAAGATCACTAGGCTCACAAAAAATGAGATTTAATGATCCCAAATGAACATCCCAGAAATTATATTCAACTAATTTTGTGTATAAGTTTCTTATCCTATATTCTACGACAAAATCTAGAGAAAACAAAGAAATTCCTAATACATGGCTACTTTACATAAGCATTATCAACCATTTTCTTTTGTTACTCCCATCAGAGGACCAAGGGAGCGTAGGTGTGTCTGACCTGCTTCTGGTGCACACACCTGAAACAACGTCCAGGTTTGGAAGAACTGACAGTGTTGGAAGTTTCTCAAACATTGATTCCTCTGCTTATCTTTTGCAGAGACTAGACAAGCCTTAATGGCACATTACAAGCCTCACACTGCAACATCTAGCTCTTAGTTCCCAAGATCCAGAAGGAACTGGAATGACTAGGAAATAATGGATGAAACATATCTTCTTAGATTTCCTCTCTAACCTTCAGATAATAATTATCATTCATAATGAGGTAACTAAAAAATGCAAGAAACTAAAGCCTAGGCAGCTGGGCACTGAAGCAAATGTCTAGCTTGATCTTGCAAGAGATCCGTATTTATAGAATAAGAAGTAAATTAAAGACTGCAGTGCTAATGACCAAATAGCGACTCTAAATTTATATATACATTTGAGCATAATGCTTGAAATTGCAAGGCTTGGACGAATGAATTAAGCAATTGGGGAAAGAGGCATTCATGATGTGAAATAATTAGAGATTAATCTGCAATGAAAAGCATTAAACCACCTTTTCGAGCTTGTCTTGTGTAACCAGCCTTCTCAACCTTGTACTCAATAGCCTCCTAAAATTTTGTGGAACCTCATGCCTTTGCTGCAATAATTATTTATGAAATAAGACAGTGATAATTTCTATTAAACATGATAACCGGAGTAACCATAACAGAAGTATGATACAGAAGCAGGTGAAAAAAATCAGTAACATATAATAATAAATCTAAGCTAAAATTCAAAAGTTAATGCTGCATGTGCGGTCCTCCATAAAAAATTATTTTCTTTCGTAATAAGCCTGCATAATTTTTTGACATCAGCAGAATCTTAAGTTATTTCTTTGTAAACCAAATAAATAAATTCCTCCATGGTATTAACTAATAATGACATGCATGAAAGCAAATGAATCATACCTCAATAAAGCTAACAATCTTGCTAGTGTCCAATCCATTTGGCTCGTTCAAGGTGGAAAGTGCTTCAAAAATCATTGCATTATAACTAGTAACAAATAATTAAATATGTTAGACATAACAGGTTTGTATTTGAAAAAAGATTGTAAATTATTGGAAATTTGTAAAATACACAGCATAGCAATTGTAGGCATAAATAAGGAATCGTTTCTGTTTTATGACCTTGTGCATGGGTTTCATATTTGTGATTGACCAACTTATTCATCCATTTATTTTGATAACTTAGGGAACCTATTTAACGAAAAGCCCTTTGGACTTGCCTTTAGCAAATAAAACCTACAGGAAACTGATCCCACCCGCAAGAACCAGTAGCTGGGTAATCTAGGGGCATTCACTCCTAAAGGCTAAGTAATTTATGCTCATGCCCAAGAGCAGAGTTGACTAACTTAAATTTTTTAGTGAAAAAAAGGGATATATATTTTTCTAGTTTTACTTCCTCTAACACACTCTTGCCTCACCATATTCTCAGAAATGAAACCTCTTAGTGATTACTCACATAGAACTCCTCTAATCTTAAAAAAGGTGTAACCAACAGATCTGCCAAGATGGATGGGGAAAAAGTAGTTTTTTTTAACTAATAATAAAAAATAAAAAATTATCATAATGGGTAAAACTTGGTTACAGTTCCTTATGCGTTGTATCTTGAGTTCTCAAATTAAATTAAACCATGTGGTTGCATTAGTCAATAATTCACATGGTTGAATTTAATTGTGCTTAGGGAAAGATAATACTGATTGTGCTGCATTAATGCAACTACATGGTTGAATATAATTGGGGAACCTAAGGAATTGTCCCTAAGATTTGACATATCATAATACATGGAAGAGGAGTTATGTAAGCCCATGGAAGGCACAGCAAAACAGGATAGTGACATGAGGCTACATCACTGCATCAATTTTAAGAATTTACCAGATAACACAGCTATGCAGTTCCCACAACAAGTAGCTACAGAACTTCCAGTTACCTCATTTATAGTTTTTCATTGACTAGAGAAATTTTAAATTGGGATTTGTAAGATAGCATTCCATAATACACGCAAATTTATTGTGGGCAGCATGATACATAGGTGTCCAGGTAAGGGATCAAGATATAATATCTCTTGTTATATAGATTTTACTTACAGAACAATTTTCTTTTCATACTCTACTTACAATGAATCCTAAATGCAACAAATCATTTTTGGACATCTGCTGACACGCGACCCACTTCTTATCTACTTAAATAAAGGACTATGTTACAGTATGAATTGATTGCCAGTTTGCAATCTTATATCTATTGGTTAACCGAAACAGTCATTGAGCTTGAACATGCATATACTACATTCCCTTCTTCCCTGACTTGTTAACCAACTGCCCTTCACAGTGGTTGCACAAATTTATAAGCTTCTAAAAGTCTATCTTTTCTCCCACTCATCATTCCTCACCTTTTGACATTCAGAAAAATTCCAATCACTCAGCAGACATGCAAATACATGCAATGTAAACTTCATAGTGTGTGTTTGCGTAGCTGATTTTCTGCATGCATTTGCATTTGCGTTTCACTTGGCTGGTCTCATGGCACTGTTCATGGATTAGCCAAGTGATGAAAAACGCATGGCACTGTTCCCATGGCACTGTTCCGCAATAAAAAAATATTTTGCTACAGTATTTTCAGCAATAAGTTTTTAGTTTTCAGCAATAAGTTTTTAGTTTTCAGCAAATAAGCGGTATCCAAACACACCCATAGTATACCATACAACATCAAGGAGTAACCTGCATATTTTTTTTGATTATGAAAAGACGAAAGAGATTTTCAGCATCAAAGGCAAGAGAAACAAATAGGTGCCATACCTTGAAGCATTTTTCCCATCTGTTAAGCTTTTTGTAGAATCGTCCACGTTTGGATCAGTTGCTGTATCATGTGCAACTGAAGCAGCAACAGAGGTCTGCACACTGGATGGTGTAGTAGTGGGAGTATCTGGGTTGGCTTTTGCTTTTGATGACCGTGATTTTTCCCGGGGGCCTTGGCCACCAGCACTAACGCTCATGTTTCGCCATTTATCCTACTCATGTGGAAAATAATGAGAGCACATACCAAGCACAATATAATATTTACATACTGTGGTACCATTTTTTATTAGGATGAAAAGAAGCCGCATTCCAATAATAACAGAAATGCACAAGAAATTACACTATATAGTTGCACAACATCCTCAACAATTAGTATAAACTAAATGACCTGCAGCAAACCACAGGGTACAGAGTTGCCCATCAAATAAACTCTCAAACATACTGATACCAACTAAACCACAACCATCAACTCTCTCTCTCTCTCTCTCTCTCTCTCTATATATATATATATACACGAGGGGGGGGGGGGGGGTGGGGGGGGGGGGTGTTGAAATCTAACTTTTTGGGTGTAGCTAACTAAACAGAAACCATATCTGACTCTTAATTGCCAGTTCAGGATAGAGTTAATCTCCCTTGACAACCTGCCTATCAATAAAAATGGTTTAGCCTTCGTTTGAATGAACTTATTTTCACCTCAAAATAGAATGTACAGCTTAAGGCATCACATTTTTCAAAGTACAGCTGCACTTTTATGCAAAAAAACTAAATAAATAAAACTAGCTTACGAAAATAAGCTCATCCAAATGCATACTTAGAAAACAAGTTTTCCAGGCCTGGGCTCGTGCAAATGAGCTTAACAAAAATATGGGCTTTATTATTAAGTAGACTGGGGGCTAGCAAAAATCACAAAGCCAGTGTTTTCTCACTTAATACCATAAGCTCTATCAATTCCTTAAGCTTTTATGACCCAGAGGTTAAACCATTTTATTCCACAACTACTTTAAATTTTTTGAGACACCTCACATCAAATTCAAAGGCTGTAGAGCCAATTCACTGACCAAAAATTAATGTAAATATGCAGTCTAAACCACTTCCCTGTATTGATACCTACAACTGATGACACCATCTTCCCGAATCCAATTCCAAAGAGAATACCAAAATAGAGAGCAATTAGGAGACTGTCATATAAATGGGTCTTAAATTGTAAGTCAAAATGGAGAAAGACAATGCAGATAGTGACATGTTTGAAGAAAAATAAGATTAAATTTCGACAGATTCTAGAACTGTGGTCTAATTTTGATGTGGGACTTTCTTAGCCCCTTTCATAGGCTACTTTAGTTATTATTGAGTCTTAGTATTAAGTCTATTAAGTTAGAAAGTCTCTGGTACAGTTTTAATCAAATTTTACTAGAATAAAGGTAATGTGGTAAATCCCAGATTTTCAGGAATGGGTTGTCCTTGGATGTACCAAACGCTCATGATTCTTACTTTGTGTTTTGAGACCTTTTTCTTAGGTGGTTTAGAGGTTCTTTTTATTTATTATTAAGAGTATTGGTCTTTCTAGAAATAGGTTATTTTATGAGTCCTAGTCCTTTTAGGAAAAGATTTAGCAATGGCTACATAAAGGCTTTATCGTAGTTAATAACATTGACAGTGAGATTGATTTTAATAAAATTCCAGCAGCTGATCTTAAGTTTTGAGGTTGTGAATTTTTGATTGCTTTCTCCTACCTAAGTGCAATTGCCTAGTGTTATCTTTATTTCTTGTTCTACTCACTTTTTTAACACCAAACAACCATCAACATATTCAAGTTTCAATCTTTATTTGCCTAACCCTTAAACATCAAATCCTAATCAAGAATCCTTCAAGATCTCATCAAGACATCTAATTTACTGCTGAATTACTTGGAATTGGAATCAGAGCTTATTAAGGTTTCTATCCTGCATCTAAAAAGAAACACGTTCAACAATCCCACTCATTCGGATATTGCATGGTGGGGAAAAAAAAACTCGGGTCTTTGCCACAGCCGACTTATGACTCAAAATTCTACAAAGGAAATGATCAAAAATATATATCATATATCACATAACCAATTTTTTACATAGTCCACAACACTTCCTTATATGTAATGTTCTCTAATAATCACCATGGTGCCTTTCCACCCTAATCATTAATTATAAGGAGACCTACTAAAAAGAGGGTAATCTTTTACTTACTATCATTGTGAAAGTTAATACAAGTCAATGAGCAATAGCACTGCATTGTAGTCAAAAGCGAGCCAAGTGCTCACCTAGGCACCAAGCGAGGCAAGGCACCACTAAGGTGCTTTAAAGGATTTAAGGCGAGGCACCTTTATTGAGGCGCTTGCCTTTAAAGCCTAGGCGAGCAAGGTGACTGCCTTAAGCAATGAAAAAGGCACTAAGGAGAGAGCCTCAGGTGTTTTTATTTTAATTTTTTTTTAATAGAAGTTTGTTGTGAAATCTCTTATCAGATTATTAATTTAAAAAGGCATGTTATAAAACCTATTATTAGTTAAATTAATTTACAAAATTTTGTTGTAAAACTCATTGTTATATAGAATCTTGTTGTAAACCTATAGCTAGAATAACTAATAGAGCCTAAACCACGGTAATCCTTTTTGAAATAATTTGATAGACATAATTTCTTCATGCAACACTCATTTAAAAACACTTCATTATAATATTTTAATACACTAGGTACATCTGATTCAAGTGCTATAAGTATAATAAATATATTAAGAATTTGGTGTCTTGCTTTACTCAGGCTAGCACCTTTTTGTCGCCTCAGGCGATATAAGGCCTTGGCGCCTTAAAGTCACCTTTCGCCTTTGACTACCTCGTAGCACTGAGAGGAGCTATACATCATAGCTTATGATTCAATAAAGATCGAATTCATTCCCGATATTTTCATAATCATCATCAGTCAAACATCTTCAAGAAAATTCATCCAAAAAAAAAAATTATCCTTCAAGTTATGCATAACAAACAATCTCTAAATTAACAATCAATAGTGTTGGTTTGATTATTTTCACATACAACGAAACCAGGCAATAATACTTGAAGAAATCTCATCTGGGTCCAAATATGTGAGCTCAAAATAAAAAATAAGTCTGACCCCAATAGCATATAAATCATAAAGGCACATTCTATGGTTGCAGCTAATAAAAATTCAGGGTTTTTCTTGTTTGTTCTTTAAAAACCCACAACAAAAAAACACATAAACACGTACATATAGAATAGAATAGAGGGAGAAAGAGAGAGTGTGTTCATTAAAAACCCACAACACAAAAACACATAAACACGTACATATAAATAGAATAGAGAGAGAGAGAGAGAGAGAGAGACCTTGAGATCAATGTTGGAGCGAGAAGAAAGGAAGGGATTGAACTCAGGGTCTCTCTGGATGTCTTTCCATTTGCCAGTGCCGTGTTTGGCCACTCCTGCACGTAGAGCTTCTTCTTCCTCCGATGTCCACTTTTGTTTCGGGTTTCCCATCTCTCTGTGTCTTTTTTAGGTGCCACTCGCTCGCTTCCAAAGCCTACAAATAGTCAAATACACGGTTTCTTCAGTGCTGCCTCTGATATCGGCTTCGTTTTGGTTTTGGTTTCGTTTCCAGGGTTGCCGCTGTTGCCTGTTCTTGTCGTGCCACTTTCCAACGACATCGAACCCTTACGAAACGGCAGGGTTTTTTTTTTTTTTTTTTTTTTTTTTTTTTTTTTTTTTTTTTTTTTTTTTTAATTTATATATACATATATTATTTTTTTTATGGGAACGGCAGGGTTTTTAATCCCGTAATTTTCTTCCAATCAAACTTGGCCATGTCATAAGGCTAAAATGTCATTTACCGTTTTTTTCATATAAAAAAGAAAGATGCTACATCTACAATAATTTTATAACACTATGATTTTTTGTAAAAATGTTGTAAAATTATTGTAGACATATCATTTCTTTATAAGAAAAAACCTAAAAAAATGAAAGTGATGTTAATTATTATTCCTATATTAAAAAAAAAAGATGTTAATTTATTATTCTTCTTTATTTGAGAGAATATAATTTTAAGCGGCAAAACATATCATTCATGTTTCACCATAATTTATTTCAGTTCTCTAACTCTGCTTTGTTTATTTAAGTCCTTTAAGTTTTAAATTTATTTAATTAAGGTCTCTTCATCTACTTTTGTTAATTGTTGTGGTTAATTATCCAAAATTTTAAATCCAATTGATGATTAAAAAATAGTTTTCAATTTATTTTTTAAAAAAATTAATAGAAGTTGATGGAGAGACCTTAATTGAATAAACTTGAAACTTGAATGACTAAAATGAATAAAAACAATGTTAGAGAACTTAAATGAATTGTGGTAAAATTTAGAGGGTAAGTTTTACTTTTTAGTCTAATTTTAAAAGATAAATTATGGAAAACTAAACCTCAATGAAAAAAATTGAAAGAATCTTTGTTAGGAACCTAGTAGGTTCTAATGGGGAGGAATAAGAATTGTAGAGGAATTGACTTAATTCGAAGTAGTTATCCTCCATAGAGAAATAAGGAGATTAAGAGAGATGCACTAATGCACTAAGCAATTGGTTTATTCTTCAATGATGGAAATGTGAATACAAGTAGGTATTTATAGAACCATAAAACTATTCTATTGGCCCACATGACCTTATCCTAATGGTCTTATTATTCCCCATGTGCATTAATAATTCTAACATGTGTTAAATGTGATTAACATGCTTGAAATTGTAACTAACTAACTACATGCATTCTATACCCAAATATGGGTTCCAAACATTCTTCGGTCGCTTTACTTTGTAATAGAGCAGGATACTCCAAGGGAAAATACTCTTAGACCTTTTGCTAGCAAGAAAGAGGGAAATGGATTGAATAAAAATAATTATTTTGGAATAATATTAATTTCATTCCCTTATTTTGGAGTTTTAGGTAAGAGAATAAACCATTTAGAAGTTTAAGTTGGAGGGAATGAAATGGGTAGAAGGGAACACTCATTTCTCTCTTTTCCCTCAAAACTTTAACACTTTGTTTGGGAGAAGGGAAATGAATGGAAACAAATTGAATGAAAATAATAATTTTAGAATTTTCTTTTCATTCCCTTGTTTAGGAGTTTAAGGAAGGGAATTGAGTGGAATGGATATGAGAGAATGTTCATTCCTCCATTTTCCCTTAAAATATCAAATTTTCATTCTCTCCAAAATTGGGAGGAATCGAAAGAAATGAAATTATATTTAATTGAATTTTTGCTAAGACTCACAAAATAGCCCTTTACATTTTGCTATTTATTTTAAAATAGGGGTATAATAATAATAATGTTGTTATAAAACGATTTCATTACATTTCATTTATTTATTTTCCATTCCTTTTTAATTCTTACATATTCCATTTCATTCCTTTATGATTTACTTATTTTATTTTATTCCATTCCTTTATGAACTCTCAAACTAAGTGTAAATTTTCATTCTCTCCAAAATTGGTAGGAATCGGAGGGAATGAAATTAGGTTTAATGATTTTTCTATAAAACTCTCAAAATACCTCTATACATTAAACCATTTATTTTAAAATAAGTGCATAATAGTAATGTTGTTATAAAATTATTCTATTTCATTCCTTCTATGTTACTCACAAATAAAGTTTTTAAATTCTGTTCCTTTCTTTTAAAACATTCAAATAAGATTACTTAATTCATTTGTAAAAAAAGATTACTTATTTCTATTTTATTCCACTCCTTTATGATTACATTTTATTCCTTTATGAACTTTCAAAGGAAGAGTTTAATTCTCTATCTCTTTATTTTTTGGTGCCACTCACTCGCTACCACAACCTACAAATACACAAATTCTTCAGTGATTTAATCTTGATTTGCTTTTGGTTTGGTTTTAGGGGTGGTTGTTGTTGCTTGTGCTTGTCTTGCCACTTTCCAACGACATTGAACCCTTATGAAATGACAAGGTTTTCATCTTACCATTTTTTTCTAATCAAACTTTGCCATGATATGGTGGAGGGAAAATTGTCATTTAAAAAAAACAATTTATATTTTTATAGGAAAAAAAAAACCAATAAAATGAAGACATCTTATTTTATTTTAAAAGAGTTTTTTTTTTTTTTTTTTTGGGTTGAGAAAGATGTTAAAAGAGTTGGTAGTCCCTTTAAAAAAAACAGTTGGTAGTTAATAAATATGCAATGACACTTTCACTTAATATTAACAATTATTCTTTATTTGGGAAATATAATTTTAAAAAACTTGACATCCATCAATCAATCTATCTATAATATATTATAAAAAGTTGAATCTCGAAAGTGATGGATCCACACATAACACAACGATGACACATATACCTTTACTGAAGCATATAATCTTGACACGTAACAAAATGGTCATTAAAAGTAGGGTGATATGGACTAATAGTGTTATGTGGCAAGTTTCAATTTGTTTAAGTGATACATGTTAGCCAATTATGCTAGATGACATGTTATTCAATGACACAATCTATTTATCTATAATGTATTATAAAAGTTGTATCCCAAAATTGGTGGATCACACAACGATGACACATGTACCTTTATTGAAGCACATAACCTTGACACGTAACAAAATAGTTACTAAATGTAGGTTGATGTGGACTAATAATGCCATGTGGCAAGGTTCAATTTGGTTAATTAATACATTTTAGCCAATTATGCCAGATGATATGTTATTCAATGACACAATCTATCTATCCATCTATTTATAATATATTATAAAAGTTGAATCCCAAAACTGATAGATTACACAACATTGACATAGTCATTTTTATTGAAGCACATAACCTTTGACATGTAAGAAAATAGTCATTAAATGTATGGTGATATAGACTAATAATGTTATGTGGTTAGTCTCAATTTGTTTAAGTAATACATGCCAGTCAATTATGCCAAATGGCATGTTATTTAATGGCACAATAATTGTAGAGACTATAATGGCCATTTAATCAAAATTATGATTGTTATAAAAATAATACTAACAGAATAAACTATTAAATTTTTTTTTGTTTTTAACAATATTCTATCAAACATGTAAGAGTCTTGTAACTTGCTAACATAGCTCCATTTATTCTAGCAGTTAGGTTTGAGTTATTCTCTTCTCTCCCATTCATTATAAAAAACAAAAATGAACCAAATACCTTGTATCATACCTTAGATCAAGAAGCTATCTCATGTATTATATATATGATTCCCCTCTTTCTAATGCAAGAAGATATCTTATGAGATGGTCTTACAAGATAATTTTTCGTCCAATGCATATATTTCATGTCTGAGATAATTATTGCATTAAGACTGCCACTCCATTAGTGATGCCTGAAGCATTGTCGTGGGCGAAAAAGTTTTCCTTCCGACAAATGAGATTTATATTGGGTTGGGGGTCTAAACCGAAATTTGACGATGGGCTTGATGCATGGCCCAAAGGCTATCAGTGAAGATCCAAAGAATTCACTATGCCTTGAGCCTAGATTGAGCCTGACAAGAATGACCCATAAACAATCCCTACAGCAAACACGTCAGCATGGTAAAAAACATACTGTAAGAAATAGCCCAGCAGTAAAATGTTTCTGTAGAAGATAACCCAGTAGTAAAATGTCTTAGCGGTAAAGTAAGATAAAACAGGATAAACCTCCAACTATTAGCTATTTCACAGATTAAAAAAAATATCTACATTTTCAGACTCATCATCCGTTAGCTCTGGAAAAGAGTCTTCTAATACAACAATGTGAGTGAAAAATTCTATAGTAACAATTACATTATAACCATCAATAGTAAATGAACAAGTAAATATCATGGGTTCCCTAATAACAAATAATGAAGAAAACTTAGTGTGAGATGAAGGGAGAGAAAAAGATCACAGTTAGTGCAGCAAGATCATTATGGTGTCAAGACATGCTCGTGAATATAGTGAGTAATGAGGGATATTTCAGGTAGTATGAGTAGTGAGAGAGAGTGTGTATAGTAAATCTGTTGGGGATTTCTGCTGGGGTAGATAAGTATTTATGAGTAGAGCTATGAGGAGTGTTTGTGAGCTTGGGGCTGGAGAACTTAGTTTCTAAGCTTGAAACTAAGAACTCTGTGACTTTTTCAGAGCTTAGAGAAGGCTTCAACGGAAGAGTTCCTCTTTCTTGGTGTATCTCTTAGTCTGTTCTCCACTTGAAGCATCAATGGAGAGTTTCCTTTGTAGTTGGGTTTTTTAGGGGGTAATTAGCAAATAATCTCTGCTAAATCTTCCTCAATCTTTAGAAAATCATTAAAGAATCATTCCTAGGATTTATGCTAAGAGTGGTAAGCTCAACTTTTAGAAGGTTCTTGCTGTTTTGGTTAATAATAGCTGGGATTCTGACTTAGCATTGAATGCTGATTGGCCTTGGCTAATAGGATTAAAGCATGCATTAGGCTAATGATCTTGGTTATGCTGTTGCTAGAATCAGAGCTCCCTAGGGCAGTTTGTATCACCCCAAGCCAGGTGTCAACCATGGAGCCCTTGTTGGGAACTCTGTTGGGATTCCCTTGGTGCCCTCTAAACCACATTTCCCTAAATTTGTTCATTTGAGGTTTATGTGCTTGGTCCATGAACCAGAGAATACACGCTTTTAGTATGAAAATAAATTGATTTCATGTTGTTTCAGGAGCTTTAATGGCCTGGTCATGGCTGCTCTTGGCTCTTGACCGGATGGGTTGGAGAAGAAAGAATGGACAGCTGGCTGAAACTTCCCAGCTTTCTATCACGTCACTTTCAGCTTTATGTCACATGAGAAATGATAGAATTTCAGCTTGTGAAGAAAGGGTTCAACCCCTGATGGACACGTGTCCTCTTTTGATCTGATTGGACAAGTTGGAACTTGATTGCAGTGGGCTCTAACTGATAAGTTGTGCTGAAATTTAGCTGGTCAGCTCACGTGAGCTTCAGTTGCTGAGATTTGTGTATGAGCTGGGTTTTGTAGTTGAGCTTCTTTGGGCTTGGTTATCCATACAAAATGAAAAGTTTTTGCCATAGGTGATATACATGGGCTTTTGTAGTTAGTTGATTATAGGAAAATAAACATAGTTCCCATAAATTTTGTTGAGAGAAATATTTTTGAGAGGTGGGTAATTTATATTATGTATTTTGCCAAGAAATAGTTTTGGGCTTTGAGCATAGTATTTTGGGCCTTCATAAATAGTTGTCAAAATAATATTTGAGCTTTGTAAAGTAGTGCCAAAATAGTATTTGGGTTTTGTAAAATAGTGCCAAATTAATATTTGGGCTTTGTAGGATTTTGTGAAAATATTGCCGTATAGCAACAGACTTAGTAGAAGTTTCATATTGTAATGGACTTTAGAGGTGCTGCATTGTAGCGGGCTTTGTAAAAGGGTTTTGTTGGGCCTTTTCGGATTTTGCCCACAACTTAAGTGATTTTGGGCTTTTTGTGGAGATAGTATAATTTTGTGGCCCAATTTTGGTAGTAATGTGATAAGTATTATTTGTGGAAAATCTGAGTTGGATAATATGTGGGATATAATGGGTAATATTTGTGAGAGGGCTCAAGGCAATTTATGGGGCTTTATATAGGAAATATTTGTGGGAGCCCGATAACATAGAGAATATTTGAGTAATATGTGAGAAATATTTATGTGAACTCAAAATAATTTATGAGATTGTGTGGGTATTTTTGTGAGTGGGCTAATGAAATTAAAGCTCAAAAATTTGTACCTCAACAAGCATAGACAATTATATAATGACAAAATACGACTTGAAGTCTTGTAGCACAACATTGTAAAGGATATTGGTAAGTGACCTGTAGCACAATTGTCTCGAGAAAGTTTATAGACACAAAAAAAATTGCATTAGGACCACCGCTCCGTTAGTGAGACCCGAAGCACATACAATTATGTAACAAAAGAAATATGACTTGAAGCATAATTGTCGTGAGAAAGTCTAGCATAAAAAATTTGATATCTGATGACCTAACCTTTTAAGTGATGTCAACAATAAACTCAGGTAAGAGCAAACACAGACTTGCCGACTTGATAAATTAGTAGAAAATGTCGTCAAATACCATTGCTCTAATGGTGGACAACTAATGCGACTTACTACCAAGTCTACAACGCACGCACGAGAAACAAACAGCAACACCTGTTTTTCGGGTCCGGAACACAGTGGAAACTCGAAAGAAAGAAACAAACGACTCGTTTTTGATAAGGGGTAGCTTTTTCAAACACCCCAACCAATCCTATCTTTCCACGTGGCATCCTGTGGATTGAAGTTGTACATCTCAGCAAATTAAATTTCACCATATATACCACCCTTCCCTATCCCCATTTTCTCTCAAAGAGAAAAAAAGAGTGTCAGACTCAGAGAGACTCTGCTTTTTGCTATTTCGATTCTTCACTCTCATAAAACTACTCAACCCCAACAAATTTTTTCTTTAAAAAAAGAGCTTAAATGCCGGGCTCTTGAAGAAACAGAGAGAAAAAAAAAAAAAGGAAGAAGAAGAAGGAAATCAAAGATGGAGTGTGTTGGACTTGGAGCTCGGAACTTTGCGGCAATGGGGGTGTCGTTTTGGCCTACTTTTCCGTCGCAGAGAATCACGCTAAGTAGAAAACAAGGCCCATTTCGTCGGTGTGGTTTGTGCCGGCATTATGTGAGAGTAAGAGCGGCCAGTACAGGGAGTGAGAGATGTGTGGCTGTGAATTTCAAAGAAGGTTTTGCTGATCAGGAAGATTATGTAAAAGGTGGTGGGTCCGAGCTCCTCTTTGTACAAATGCAGCAAAACAAGCTCATGGATAAGCAATCTAAACTCGCTGATAAGGTTATAAAAATTACCACTTCTCCTATGTTATAAGCTTAACTTGCTTCGAAAACTGTGAGATAGCCTAATCCTAGTTAAGGGTAATGTCATTTTTAATCAGGTTCGTTGTATTTAATGTCTTACTTGGATTGCATGCAACTAGGTTGTAAATAAATTAATCTTAATCCTACATGTAGTGTAAGTCCTAGATCAAATCACGTTATGACTCAGTGAAAATATCTTGTACAAATTTCACCTGGGTCGTGTAAGTTTCATCTATTCAACAAATTAAGTGTGCTCTTTGCCATGTATATACACTGTTTTTTATGAATTAATAGTTGTAGCAATATGTTGAATCTTTTTGACTCACTTATGAAATGTTGGAATTTTGCCTCATCAATTTTGTGTTACTATGAACTATTTTTGCAGTTAGCACCTATATCTGTTGGGGAGAATGTGCTGGATTTGGTCGTGATTGGTTGCGGTCCAGCTGGGCTTGCTCTGGCTGCAGAGTCAGCCAAGTTAGGACTCAAAGTTGGACTCATTGGTCCAGACCTCCCTTTTACGAATAATTATGGCGTGTGGGAGGATGAATTTAAAGGTATCATTTTTGTTCTAAGAAAACAAAACCAGTTTCAGTGATACTGTTTGTATGCTATTCCTTTTCTAGTAGGGAACTGGTGTAATATGTTACTGACTTAATGTTGAAATTGTATGTTTACTTATAACCAAATCTTTGTGTATTGTTTTGTTCGAAGCCTAATCTTATCTATCTACCATATTCAGTTCCCATCACAGCTTTTTTATGTATTTTCTTTTGTCACGCAGAATGTAAGGTTTGTATTTCGATTTTAAATTTAGCTAGCTATGTTTAGATGAGCCCTTGCTGAACCAGTGAACATTTAAATTAAGCTGGTAATTGTTATTCGCTCCCAATCTAAAAGACTAGTGCATTCATGTTACCAGAAAACTCTATGTGGTGTTAAAAATCCATCAAGTTTTGGAAAAAAAATTAAAACTCTGCTTCGCATCCATGTTTAATTTGAACCTACTTTATTCTATTTTCAGATCTTGGACTTGAAGGGTGTATTGAGCACGTTTGGCAGGATACAATTTTATATCTTGATGACAATGATCCCATTCTGATTGGTCGTGCCTATGGACGTGTAAGTCGACATTTGCTCCATGAGGAGTTGTTACGAAGGTAAGACAGGTTGCAATTTCTCCTCGCCATGATTTCTATTATTTGTTATGTTTCTACTCCTTGGTGCTTGTGGATATGGTGGTTTTATAGATATATGATTTATATTAATTTCTCCTAGGTGTGTCGAGTCAGGTGTTTCATATCTTTGCTCTAGAGTGGAAAGGATTGCTGAAGCTAGTAATGGCCACAGTCTTGTAGCCTGTGAACACGATATTGTTGTTCCCTGCAGGTACAATGAGATATTCTTTTCGTTTCAATGAAGATCTCTACTTAATCTGTTTTACCCTGTTTCAAGCTTCTAATGCGGTATTATAGGCTTGCTACTGTTGCGTCAGGAGCAGCATCAGGGAAATTGTTGCAGTATGAGGTGGGTGGTCCAAAGGTGTCTGTTCAAACAGCTTACGGTGTGGAGGTTGAGGTAGGAATGTAGATTATACTATTTAAGCCATTATATTCAATGCAGTTTTCTGCATCGATCTTCTTGTTACAGAAAGTTCCTCGTGTCTTATAACTTGGTTTTCTTAGTTCTGCTTTTCTCATTTCCCACATTTGTTGAAAAGCTATATGGAAAATGTTATATGTTAGGATGATTTACATATCTAGGTGATCTGATTGAATGGTTGCTTGCATTATGATGGTCAGTGATATCAATATCGCTACATCATTATTACTGTATAAAAAACAAATCTCTCTCTTCATTGTATCCTAAACCATACAAGTTGTGGGTGTTTGCCTGCAAGTCGTGCAATTGTGTGAATTCCCTTCTCTCAAGAAGCAATTGTATTTTACACTTCGTGTGTTTTACAAAAATTTGGGAAGAAAATCTGGACTCGTATATGAATTATTCCTATAATACTGTACTCTGTCTTCTTCACAACAAGATAATAAGTTTGGTTTCTTCTTTGCAGTTGCAATAATTCTGTCAATTCTTACTATTTCAGGTGGAAAATAATCCATATGATCCCAGCCTCATGGTTTTCATGGACTATAGGGACTACATGAAACAAAAAGTTCCATGTTTAGAAGCAGAATATCCAACATTTCTTTATGCCATTATATGAATTATTCCTATAATGCTGTACTCTGTCTTCTTCACAACAAGATAATAAGTTTGGTTTCTTCTTTGCAGTTGCAATAATTCTGTCAATTCTTACTATTTCAGGTGGAAAATAATCCATATGATCCCAGCCTCATGGTTTTCATGGACTATAGGGACTACATGAAACAAAAAGTTCCATGTTTAGAAGCAGAATATCCAACATTTCTTTATGCCATGCCCATGTCCCCAACAAGAGTGTTCTTTGAGGTTCACTCAATGTATTTCAATTTTGTTTGTTGTATTACTTATCAAAATTATGTGTAAGATATTTGGAGAAAATGAATTGCAGGAAACTTGTCTGGCTTCAAAAGAAGCTATGCCTTTCGGTTTGTTGAAGAAAAAACTCTTTTCAAGGCTACAGACAATGGGGATCCGAATTATAAAAACTTATGAAGAGGTTAATATTTGTGGCCAAACTCTGATGCTTATAATTTTGATTTAATGAATGGTCATCTTTACAATTTCCTTTTATCTACTGCCATTACAAGGATTCTTGCCTCTGCCATATAGTGGACCAATCATATCTTCATCATCTGTTTGTTAAAAGAACCTGGGCATAATGCTTGTTGCATTTCTTAATCTTTTTTCCCTGTCTTTATATGTGTGATAGTGTGTTTCAACCCCAAAGGTGTTTAAAGTTTTGCACTTTTGTAAAAGAAGTTCACTTATTCTAGCTAAAGCATATACCAGTTCAAAGGGATTTTGTGGAATTTACATCACAAGGAATCACATTCTATCTCCCAAATCTCTTGTGGTTTCATATCAACTTTATTAACATATTTTGAAGAACATTCTAATAAGAGGCACTTTGAGAAGCATTCTGATGAGGATTCATGCTGCACTTGGTACTAATGTTTACTAACAAGTACATTTGTATTTGGCAATATTCCTGTTTTGCAAATCAACATTCATGCATCTACTACCAAATAGTACTCTCATGATTGCAGAATTATCAAATAAATAGGATTGAGGGCATAATTTTGCCTTTTATTTTGATATTCAGGAATGGTCTTATATCCCAGTTGGTGGATCCTTACCAAATACAGAGCAAAAGAACCTTGCATTTGGTGCTGCTGCCAGCATGGTGCATCCAGCCACAGGTAAGTAAATAAATGAATTAGACAATTCCATTTTTAATCTATTCAAACTGAATGGGCTTATATTTCTACCTTCACTTAACAGGTTATTCTGTTGTGAGATCTTTGTCAGAAGCTCCAAAATATGCCTCTGTGATTGCAAATATTTTGAAGCAGGCTCATTCTAAGGATACTCTTACTCGTATAAAATCTACTGAGAATATCTCGATGCAAGGTATGTACATGGAGATTTATTTTTTTGGGTTTTTCTTTTTCCTGGATACTTATTTGCATAAGATATTCAATTATAAGTATCCAACATATTCTTTATTTAATTGTAAAAATCATATCTCAGCAATTGAAACATTGGCATATCTGCATATAGCATACGCACCCACATATGTTTATTAGTAATATGTCTGGAAAAACTACTTTTAGCTTGATTTTTAATTACATTTTCTTACTTTGGTTAACAATTACACCTTCAAGATATTTTTTATGAAGTGTCAACTGGTTTTGGGCCTCATTTCAGGAGATTGTTAGGGTCAAAAAGAAATTTTGTCCCTTTTGTGATTGTTTTTAGCAATTCTTGTTTTTCAGTTCCCAGCCTTCCAGTTGGTGCTTGGAGTGGCTATTGATTGCAGAATACCTTCTACTTCCTAGAGGGATATCTCACATGTGCAGTTCTTTGGGCCCATTTTTTATTTTATTTTTTAAATTTATAAAATCCCTTGAATAACTTCTTATTATATGATGGTGATTGGCTGCATTTTATACGTGGATCTGACCCTGAGAAGCATGTTTACTCACAGTGTATTAGTAAATCACTGAATCATCTATCCTGCTTTCACTTAGAATTGCACTTCTAAAAGGAAGCCCATCTCTCTGTTATAATATGTTTTTTCTTCTCTTCGTTTGAAAATTTTCCATTATGTAAAGCTTGTAAACTTGCACTCATTGTGAGCACTGTTTTCTGTACATATGAGGCAGACAATGGGTTTTCTTAGCTATCAAGTGACTAAAGATTGATTAATCAACCAGTTTTTTTTTTTTTAATCTGTATGTAAATTGTACTAATCATTAATTTTTTTTTTTTTGGGAGAATCTACTAATTCATAAATTAAGCTTGTGTGATGTTACTACTTTTCTGTGCAGTGATTTATAATTTGCACTTTCTTTATTTATATTTTCTATTTCAGCTTGGAACTCCCTTTGGCCACAAGAAAGAAAACGCCAAAGGGCATTCTTTCTCTTTGGATTAGCGCTGATTCTGCAACTGGATATTGAGGGCATTAGGACATTCTTTCATACTTTCTTCCGCTTACCCAATTGGTACGATCATTTTTCTCTATCATTTGTGTGGTATATTACAAGTACAATGATGTAGATGTCCTAGTTGATGACAAAATTAATAGTGACTAGAAATATATATGTATGTGTGTTCGCGCACATGTGTATGTGTGTGTTGCATATGCAAAGGACAAATCCTATGCTCCTGGTTCTTTGGAGTCGGCTGTAAAAATCCTGTTCCAAGCCTATAGAAAGGAGATGGTTGTCGCTTCTTTCCATGTTATATAATTCAGAGTTGTTAGACAATCCTTTTTAAAAGGAGAAAGGCTGGGAAGCCAATAGATTGATTATTGTGAACTTCAATAGAGTCTTGCGCATTTTATGTTTTAAAGATAAGCTTGAAGGGGCATCTTCATTGTGATTGTGGGTGGTAGTAGAATTATGTTAGTGAACACTGACCAATAATGGTACAGATGGTTTATTAGGGTAACTTGCAATGCAAGTGATGCCAGCAATAAATGTGTATTCATGCCGAGTTGCAAAAAAAAGCTACCTGATTCCCTTCTTAGATTATGATTTTAATTTTTCAAGGACTTCTGAGGGACTGTCTGGATTAAATGCTATAATGTGCTTATCTTATTTTAGTAATTAACTAGTTAGTATTATTATACTACAAAGGCTTCTTTAATATAGAACGTCAGTAAATGTTGGTGAAAGATACTGACTAAATAGGACAAAGGGAAATGACAACTTTAACTGTCATTCTGATAGTTACGGCTTAAAATACAAAAAGCTATTGTTGAAGATATGCTTGATTGGCTTAATTTCTAATGGGGTATGGAATAATTGATATGATTTCCTTGCAGGATGTGGCAGGGATTTCTTGGCTCCACTCTCTCCTCGGCAGACCTGGCATTGTTTGCCTTATATATGTTTGTTATAGCACCAAATGATCTGAGAATGTCCCTTATCAGACATCTTCTTTCTGATCCCACTGGAGCAACCATGATAAGAACCTATCTTACAGTATAGTTTGTATCCTCTTATTTTTTTCCCCTTGTTAGGTCTGTTAAAGAAAACAATTTAGACAACACTAGGAGCCCACCCACTTTTGATAAATACTATAGGTATTTGTATATACATACCTGTGTCTATCCTATCCTACCTCCTCTAGTCTGAGCACGATGATGTGGTTGTTGGTTACTTTGTACCCAAGCTGCACATGTTGGATTTTTGTGCTTTTTGTTCATGAAAGTAGAGTTACAATGTCTCTCTCTCTCTTTAGCTTCTATAATGCTTACCTGCCTCCTTGGAGCTTTCGGTGTTTTTTTTTTTTTTGGTGGAGCTTTCCCGGTTTCTTATTAAAAAATAAAGAAAAATGTGCTCCTATTATTTCAGGAATAGTTTTAGAGATGCCATATGCAATGCAATTAGACGAAAGTGAACTAGTAGATTGTGCGGCTTAGTGGCATTGCTAGTTTCCCTCTCGATTAGATTTATTAATTTAACAATATAAATACATTATTCAATTAAACAAGATAAATACTATTGCAACTATAATTAGATATATTAATTGTACTATTGAAAATGTAATTAATTTCTCCAAAAAAAAAAAAAAAACTCTAATTAATTAAATATACATAAGTATGATCAAAATCTAATTGATTATATTTATGTATATTTAATTAATTAAATTCATCAAAAAGGAACATTACCCACATGGAATAATTGTATGCTCATAGAACTACCATAATTAAACAATTATCACCAATAGGATTTTGTCTTTTAATTAAAATTAATTAATCTTTTAACAGACCAATTAAAATTGATCTTTGATTATCCTACACATGCCTGCCTATGTTAAGATCATGGATCAACCAATCAAATTTAAACATTAACAAAAAAAAATATATATATATATATATATATATATAAAAGATCATGGATCTTAACAATATATATATATATATATATATAACCTAGTTATTTGAGCATCATTTTGAATATTGAAAGAGGCCAATTTTTTGGGAAATTACTGTTTGACTACTTATTATGTGAATTTTATGTTTAAGGTCATTAATAAAAAAAATTTTCAAACCTATAACTACTGTTTTACCCCTAGATTTGAGAAGGTGGAGAATGGCGAGATGAAAGGTTGCAAAATGGGGTGTTTACGGTTAACAATTACTTGTATGATCTTGAGCATATTGAGGAATTCCGGAGCAAAGAAGTTATTTCTTGGCCCTCTCAAGCTATGCATTGTTGTATCAATGGGAAAAGCACTTCAAATAATGTTATGGAAAGGAAAGGCTTATGAAAGAATTTGGAGGTGTTTCAGGCTCAAACGCACCTTTGCCATGGATATTGATGGTAGATTTTAATGTAAATCTGCTTGTGAAAAAGTAAGTGGGGGAAGTAGGAGTTTTATCTTCCTTTGAAACAGGTTTTGAGCTGTGCAAATGTAACATTGAGGTAGAGGACGACCCATATGTAGATTGCTTCTATACATGGAGCAATAAAGGGATGTAGAGAAATTTATTGCAAAGAAGCTTGGTAGTGTCTTAGTCAATATGAACCAGTTGTCTTAATGGAGCACACTCTGGCAGAGTTTCTTACTTTTAGGGTCCGTTTGGATTGAACTTATTGTTGCTGAAACTGAAAACTGAAAATTGAAAACTGAAAACACTGTAGCAAAATAATTTTAAAATGTGTGAATAGTACTGTGGGACCTATTTTTAATATTTTTAAATGTATGAACAATGACGCTACAGTACATGAACAGTACTGCTACAGTGAAAAATGTCTCCCGCACAGTACATCTATGTGATTGTACTGTTCATGCGTTGGAGAAAAAAAAAAAAGGGACAGAAATGCAGACGTGGGTTTGGAAAACGTGGTATCCAAACCCACACTTAGTATTTCTCATCATTTCTTAGCCTTATTCCATAGGAAAAGGAAAGTTTGCATGATCTTAGCCTTTAATCAAACATGTAGATGTAGTTGTGGGTTTTTTGTGAATCCGCACAATAGTGAAGTGTTCTGTGCGGAGATTGCTCCTAGTTTGAAACATAAAATCCTAAATTTACAATTCAAAGAAGGCTCCTTGCCAATGAGATAGTTGAGGCTTCCTCTCATCTCTCATAAGGTCATTGCTACTGATTGCAATGCAAGCCTTTAATTGAAAAGATTATTGCTACAATATCATCTTGGGCAGTCAATAAACTTTCTTTTGTTGGGCTTGGGAGGCTCAAACTTTTGTGATCAGGCTTCCATAGTATTCAATATTATTGCTTCAGCATTATACTCCCCAAAAAAGTTTTTAAAACCAATGACCAAAAGTTCAATTCATTTCTTTGGAAAGTTCAAGAGGGTAGCAGTGGTAACTTTGAGGTGTCATGGAAGCAACTTTGCACCACTAAAAGGGAAGGTGATTTAGTATTAAAGAGGATAGAAGATTGGAGTAAAGTAGGCTAAGTAGCTGTGTAGAAGCATATTTGGCATCTTTGGGTGACATGGGTGCATGGAAATTTGCTAAAAGATAAAATTTTTTGGACTACGAGAGTTCCATAGACTTGTAGATGGGGATAGAGGAAGCTATTGAAATTAAGGGGTTGTTGCTAGAGAGTTCCTAAGCTTTAAAGTTGGGTACGACTCCCATATCTTCCTTTATCATGACAGCGGGTGCTCTTTACCAAAAGTAGGTTTTTAGAGTCATTTATGATGTTGCTAGTGCTTTGATGCAAAAGTTAGTATAGCTAAAACTTTAAAGCAATAGGAGCTAGTCTTGGAGGCTTGCTAGGTTAGAGGATTAGTCTTCATTCAAAGTAAACCATTTTTGGTTGAGCTTGTTAGTTTAGTACTAACTCTTGCATCTCATGCTATAGCACAATTGAGATAGAAGTCAATGAACATTTTAGCATTACAATGGAAACTATGAACACATCATAAGCTATCTTCCATAAATACATCATGTATAGGAAATTATGACAATGCTGAATCGAAACATAATTATGTACTTTAGCTCCTTTAAGCACCATGTCCAAAATTATTTCTTAGTTAATGTGATTCAACTAAAATAATAGCTAGAGGAAAAAATTTATGACAACTTTATTTTTGAGACTACGAACATAATTACAGGGACATTAGATTTTGCATCCATAACCATATAATATGAAACCCGAAAAAACATATTATACTGGGTGCAACGACAACCTAATCCTGCAATTAATATTCCTCGGAAGCGAGGTCATATCAATCACTATGATCAGACGAGAATTATTCTCATTATTAATGCTATCATGGTAACTCTTACCAAACAAAAATAATTTGCCGCTTTTCCTTTAGCCTCTAAGTAATAATGACATAGCTCCGAAGGGAGGTTAACATTACACTTAGTCTAATGTACACCATTACTTAGAATTAATATGAGTCACCAAGTAACTCCAAGGAAGCGTGGTCGTTCTCAATGTAAAAACATACTTCATCTATCATTAAGAAGTTTAATCTGTAGTATCATGAATTAAACATCCTCCGAAGGGAGCAAGGCATATACGCCAAGGCGAGGTGCCTAATCACACTACTATAAACTGGCAATGGAGGTCGTGAGATCCAACCCTTGTATCTCTCTTCCACTAGAAATTTTAAAACAAGTGGATTGACATGAAATCGTTGTGATCTAATCACAATTTTAACCCTACATATCAAATGTGTTTAATTATTTAAATTCAATTTGATGTTACTAAGTCACGTCACAATAGAGTAACGAACATTCACGCAATCACAAAGAAGTTTAACCTTGTAATCTGTGAAGCAAATACCCTCCGCATGGAATGCAAAACTCGAAGTCAAGACAAGGTACCTATTCACATTACAATAAACTTAACAAAAGGGTGATTTCAGTACTCCCACTCATTATTTGGGTTTTTCTTAAATAATTATGATCCCATCACAATTAATAACCTTGCACTTAACTAAGACTCTAATCTCATTAGAATCACTAACTAAAATGGAAGTCCTAAACTATTTAGGATTCCTTAAACACTAATGAATCAAAAATTAGTTATATAGAACTTTATCCTTAATTTACTAGATAAAGTATTCTAATCTCATTAGAAACTATATACCTTTTAATTAAGCTTTAGTCTCATTAAAACTTCTAATTAAAAGAAATTAAGTTAAAGACTTTTAATCATACAACAATTCTAATCTCATTAGAATGTTTCTTAAAAGACAAATCCCAAACTATTTAGGACTACGAGTTCTATTTAACTAATACCTTTGATCTCATTAGGTCTTTTAGTTTGAACCATGTGTAATCTAATCACACATTGTATTGCTCTTTCTTTATTGTGAAAACACTTAGAAAAAATTATGATTTTCCTTCTTTCGATCGATCGAAAGTGTCCCTCGATTGATCGAAAAAATTAAAAAATTCGAACTTGACCACCTGACTTGTTCGATCGACACTCGATTGCCTCTCGATCGATCGAAAAACAAATTCGATCGATCGACTAGCAATCGAAAATCAATCTATTTAAAAGGTCTAATCACTGTTTCACTCGATCGATCGAAAGTGATTTTCGATCGATTGAAAATCGCGAAACTCGAATTTCCAAAAATATTCTAAGACAGTTTTCTTCATTTTTCATGAACAAACATTCAATATATGAACATTACAGACAAAGATTGATGTCAAAACTGAATTCTATTGATGCTATAGCCTTAAAACTCAATTTAACGTACTTAAATTTACATTTAAACAACATCATAACATTAATTTTAGTTTTCATCAAATCATAGTTTCAACAACATGCAGAAAATTAAAACATAATCTTCTAACAATATGAAACTATCATCTCTAATTCTAAAACTCAGAAAACATGTTAAACAAATTGGAAATTGAAGACTGCTCTGATACGAATTGTTGGAAATAAGCATGTACGCAGCAGAAAATTAACGGATTTACTTCATTCTTAATCTATAACATGCTATATGTAAATTTCAGAATTCGAATACAAGAAAGCGTACCTTGGTGCGGTGAAGTTCAAAACCAAAGATCAGAAGTTCTTGGGAGACTTTTAATCTTCACTCCAATTCCACTTGATGACCAAGATGTGTGGTCTCTCAAGTTTCCAAGGAGAGAATAATGAGTGTCCAACACTCACATATAAACCATTTCATTCCTTATGAGAATTCTCTTGAAAAAACTTAATGAAAAGTCTCATGAAAAAGCCCTTATTATGAAATTCTGTATGTTACTCTCCTTATATACAACTGATTATCTAATTGGGCTCTTGTATATGGCTTGGAGTGGGACCAAAAGGGACCAACAAGACTCTAGCTCCAATGGGCCTTTGGCTTTTCTGTCAACTCTTGACAAGTCCAAAGTTATCATTAACTATATTTAATACCACTATATAAATATAGTTGCATTCTAGGTCTTATCTATAAATTATATCCTAAGACTTTATTATATATTCAACTCCTTCATTAAAATATTCGTAGTAATACAAAGTCATGAATATTGACTGCTACTTTGTAGATTACTACATCTTAATTCTTGAGTACCCGGTTTAATCCTCTATGTTATTCAATATATATTTATGAAATCCAATTCCATAAATATATACTTTAGTAATTCCTTACTAAAGTGGTTGAACCCAACACTCTAAATAACCAAACCCATTAAACTTATCTCAAGGAAATATTTTATATATCTGTTAAGAGGTTATAAATTTCATCTTGAGAATATATGTTCCATCAACATTAAATGCGATTGCCCAACATACTGAGATTTTGACCGTTACTTATAGATCTCACTCCTGATATATCAAGACAACCTACATCTCATGATCAGGTCCATTATTCTCTCAGGATTTAGAGTTGATGTAAATCGAAGTCGTGAAATTTATTATTCATTTGACAGTCACTAGTAAAATAATAAATCTCACAGCGATCCAGTTCAATATGTTTAAACACTTAAAACATATCAACTAGAAGTCTCCACTTCCATGATCAAGACAAATCATCTTAGTTGATATGTTATAGTCTTCGCAGATGAAATGCCCAATTTCATCACCGACTACAAACTAAAATTCTGAGTTTACAAAGAACTTGTGATTTACATCTT
>NW_027069730.1:600463-688880 GCF_002906115.3 Quercus suber
CATGTTAAGAGGGAAGGTAATAAGGTTGCTCACAGTCTTACCAAGTATGTTGTGCATATCTCAGATTTTATTGTGTAGATGGAAAATTTCCACCACAAAGCTCTTCTGTCATCCTTGCTGATTTAGTTAGATTTTCATAATATAAGTTCATGGTCTTCCTTCTTTAAAAAAAAAAAAAAACATGTGCTTTACATCACCCATGCCTTGAAGTTTTGGTTTGATACATGGTTTTTTTTTTGTTGATATTTTTATATGATGCATGCTTTTTACTATAGGATCAATATATATACACATAAAATTTTGTAATTACTAAGTAATATACTATTTTTCTAAAAAAGAAAAGAAAAAGTAATACACTATTAGCTAGATCAACCATGTTGTTATTAAGGGTGGCAATTCGTGTTCATAGGTCGGGTTCATGTCGTGTCAAGCCACGAGTATTTAGCTATATGGGTTGACCTGAACTCGACTTGTTTAGTAAATGTGTCAGAAATTCTCAACACGGACACAACCTATTTATTAAACAGGTTGACCCGACCTGGCACGTTTAACTCATTTAATTAAGAAGTCATGTAAATATCAATACAAATGACCCATTTAATAATCTATTTAATTAATAAGTCATACCAAACTTATATAATTTTTATCAATTCCCATATATCTAAAATTAAAATACAATCACATCTATAAATATAGTAATAAACATATAAAAACAACCATTAATTATGCAATAATATCAAAATAACTAATAATTTTATAAGCTAAACAGTTCAGACGGGTTTGCATGTTGAACACGAACACAACCCGTTTATTAAACGGGTTAGCCATGTCAACCCGAATATGACTCGAATCCATTTAGCCTCAACCCATGATTTGTTTATAAACGGGTTAGTCGTGTCGGGTTTGAGGGTCGTGTCAGATTTTGCCACCTCTAGTTGTTATTTGATTACACCAAAATGATTTGTTTGTTTGTTTGTTTATTTGTTTTTTTTTTTTTTTTTTTTTTTTTTTTTTTTTTTTTTTTTATAATTTGGGAATAAAATTATTTTAGGGTAAACTATACTTTGGGCCCGTAAAATTTGAGATTGTTTTCATTTTGGTCATTCATATTTGATTTTGTTACAGTATTGGCTATGTCGTTCATTTTTTCTTGTAATATAATTGTTCATAATATGTTTTTCTGCTTACAACAATGAAATTCATGAATTCCAAAGCATTTAATTTAGAACCAATATTACATGGAATAATTAACATGAAAGGCATATAACAATTAGATTACTAATAAAAATGAACCACATGACCAATATAAAAATGAACATTAACTCCTTATTCCAATTTGAAAACCGAAGGATAAGAGCTGACATCAAAGACTCATTTGCAAATAATCCCAAAATTTAAGTGTCAAAAGTGTATTTTAGTTTGTTTTTTTAATTCAAAGAATATTGGATATAGATTAAAGAAAAAGTATGAATTTTATTTGATTTGTTAATTGTGAAAAAGCTAGATTTAATAGTTTTTTTTTTGAAAAGAAAAAAAAATTTATAAACGATTATTTTGTTAATATCAAATAAATGTAATTTTAAATTTTCGTAAAAAAAAAAAAAAAAAAAAGATTTAGGCATTAGACACCCCCGAAATCGAAATCCTAGCGTTATCCCAAAGCAACATCCTAATATTCTAGTTGATTGATGACGGCGTTAAACACCCTCTAAGTTGAAATCCTGACTCTATCCCAAAATAGCATCCTTATATTCTTGTTGGTTGATGATGGAAACTAATCACCTTTTCACCCGTAGTTTCTAAGCTCAAACTTTGTAAGATTAAAAAAGAAAAGAAAAGGTTTTTGGGAAGCTAATGATCATTAAACTAGTAATTAAGAGGGGCCAATAAGGGCTAAAAGGCAATGTTATCAGTCAAGTAATGAATTAACGACATATTAATTTATTGTTTGTGATTAAATGATTATACTTACAAAAGTTTAAACCACATATGTTCCGTTAGTGTTTCTCCATACCCTTTCCACCACCTATATATAAAGTCACAAAAGCCATCATTTCTTCATACAATCAAAACAAGGGCTTCTTTCTTTCCATGTGATAAATAAGTGTAATGCTTTGGGCAAGGTGGTTAGAAGATGGATTTTTTGGTGCAACCAGATCAATTGGTCATGTTAATATAGTGAAAGGGTTTGTATGGGAAGGTGACAGAAGAGAGTGAGCACACAAGTTATTTTTCTTGCATGGACTATCTATGCTTGAACTGTGTGTGCTCACCCTCTATCTGTCGCCCACCACTTTCACACTCTCCCTCTCTCTCCCTTTTTCTATTTACACACTTCAGGAACATGTATATTGATATGTAACAGTTTTAAAGTAATTTGTTGAAGGTGACAGAAGAGAGTGAGCACACAAGTTGTTTTTCTTGCATGGATTGCCCATGCTTGAATTGTGTGTGCTCACCCTCTATCTGTCGCCCACCATTCTCTCTCTCTCTCTCTCTCTCTCTCTCTCTCTATTAGTTTTTTTTTGGGTAAACTTGGAATTGATAGAGTTTCTTTCGTAAGAGCACAAAAACACCCAAACACACAACATATGCTTGCATAACAACTCATAGAGTCTAACTTTCCTTTCCATAAGATCCAAGAACACATTAAATTCATGCACTTTTGCACTTGACTGATTCCAACCATGATGCTTGTCGTTCATTGAGTGTTAATAAAAGACATTTTTTTTGGATTCATTTTTAAAAACATACTTTTATTTGGTTACTTGTGAATAACTTCTATCCAATGACTTACTGCAATATTTGCATTTAGTCATGTTTCTCATTAAGTATGTAGATAGTTGAATCCATTCTAGTGTTGCCACTACTTGGTTGGATGCTTGGGGAGGAAGTCCAAATCCAACAAATCCTTGCCAAGCTATACATGGATGGAACAGAGGAGAAGAAGAAGAAGAAGAAGAAGAAGAAGAAGAAGAAGAAGAAGGTTGAAGATGTAGGAGATCAAAATATGTCTACTAATTAGTTACCTATTAGTTCTTCAATTAGTACCATGATTCTATAAAGGTTGGTAGATATCTGAGAAAGATTAGGGTCATGTAGGAGATCGAAATATGTCTACTGATTAGTTACCTATTAGTTCTTCAATTAGTACCATGATTCTATATTAAGTTGTATTCGCTAACCTCTGTCAAAGAAAAAGGAATCACTTCTCCTCCAAATTTGCTTGGTTTAATCCTCTTGGTAGTGTAAATTGGATAACATATGCTCCATAAGGCAAAATGTTTGTCTTATTAGACTCTGGTCTACTTGATTATGTTTTTACAATAAGTTTAGTGAATATTTTTTAAAACTGTTAAAAGTAGCTTATAGTAATTGGAACATAATAAAAATTGTGTCAATAATAGGTTAATGTGAAAGTGATGTTACTTTAATCACAACTTATCACATTCATAAAATATGAAAAAAATTGTAAAAAAGAATGTATCATTTGACATCATTTTGTTTGTTAATTAACATTTTCGTGTCTTTTAATAAGCATGACCTCACAAATTACTATAATCTTGCTCTGCAATAAGAAGGATCTCAGACTTACTAGTACCACTTGTGAGATGCATTATAATTAGTTTCCTTATGTAGAATGATCATGGTTTTAAAAACTAAAACAATTAAGGAATTGAAAAAAGGAACCGGATCCCAGTGTTTACCAGACGGGTTCCATGTTTGGTTTCTAGTTCAATCAGTGGAACCGGCCAGTTCAGTCTGATTTTTAAAATAGTGAGAATGATTAATGATATTGTTATTATTGAATCCAATACATATAATACATTCTTCATCATATGACTTATGAAAAAATTATGTTACTTGCTTATAAGGTTTAATAAATATTATTAAAATAAAGATTTAATAAATGATCAAAATGCATTTTAAAAGTCTTATGAATTACTACGAAATGGATTAGAAAAAAAACTTCCAAATTGATTTAAAAGATCATTTTTTTTTTCTTTTACTGAATGAGAGTATATCATTGAACAAAATCATATAAAATATCATTGGCCAAAGAAATATAAACATTGCTAAGGGGATTTCCTAAAAGGGAAGTTCTAGAAACATTATGATCAAAATTTTTGTAACTCAATTAGTAACTCTTATTGCTTTAATGGAGACATTCATGGTTCAAATCCTCAAATCCTTAACTATCAAATAATCTCCAAAAAAAAAAAAAAAAAAAAAAAATAAAAAAAAAAAACCAAAACACTATGGCATATGGCCCTAATAAAAAAACTTGGATTGGCGACCTTTTCTTTTCACATACCAATTAAAAAAAAAACTTGCAAATACTTTGTAGCCTTTTTTTTTTCTTTTTTTTTCCTTTAAATACAAATAAATGAACAAAGAAAACACTCAAAAATAAAAGTTGAATAATAAATAATAAATATTTATGTCTATAGTTTGAAAATTAATTTTAATAGCCTGCTAGTCTAATAATTCCACATAAAACATGAAATAAAGTTAAATCATCTATAAACTAATGTGCCTTTTCGATTAGCTTTTTACTGGAACCTTATTTGCTTATTTGCTAAAATTTGAAAATAGTATAATGTGCTTTAAAAAATTGAGACCTCTAAAAAGCTAAACATAAGCAATGAGCTTAAAAGCTAAAACAAAAATGTTAATAAAAAATTAATATATACATTTTAAAAAATAAATTGTAGCATGTTAGGCAAAGAAAAATAATTAGGAATATATAAAATCTATAGTGAACTTACAAAACACTTCCCAATATTAGTAATAGATCCGACATTAAAAACATTGCATTTAAGAATTACTCGATCTTTAAGTTGACTAGTAATGTCTTTAATATTTTCATCTACAATACAAAAAAAAAATTAATATAAACTTAGTATAAACATGCACTGAAAATGAGTAAATATAGAGTTAAAAATTTATTATAAAGGCTTGATCAACAGGTCGAGTTGGATACAGGTACGCTTTCCAAAAAAAAAAATCCAAGGACAGTTACCAATTAAGCTAAAGGCCATCAGTAAAACCAATTAAGGCTGACTAATAGTGTTGTGGTCCAAAACTAATTAAGTAGAATAGGCCTTTAATAAGTCAGTACAAGCCTCACCATTGTGGCTTACGTAGGAGGAAACCAAAGCAGGTTAGCTTAATAGCTTTGCTATTGGAGTATGGGACAATACCGAAATAAGGGCAGTGTTTATTAAAGAAGACAGTTTATCTTCTAATTGATTCAAAGCTATGAGTCTACTTCTTGTTGGGATAGTCCCTAAATAGAGAGCCTAATAAAGCTGAGGGAACAATCATTTTCATAACCATGCGTGAAAGCCAGAACTTCATTGAGAGTTATCTCCATTTTGCACATAAAAATGGCCAGCGAAGAAAGCTTCACGTAGCAATATTTCCAGGGCTAGCTTATGGCCACATAATTCCATATCTTGAGCTCTCCAAGTTCTTAGCTCAAAAGGATCATAAAGTTTCCTTCATCTCCACCCCTAAAAACATTTCATCGCCTCCCAAATTTTGTTGCCACTGATAAACTTAGTAGAGCTTCCTTTACCCTACATTGATGGCTTGCCTCAAACTGCCGAGTCCACCTCCGAGTTATGGACTCACCAAGTCACAAACCTCAAAAAAGCCTATGACATGCTTGAGCCCCATCTGACTCAGTTTCTCCAGAACTCGGATGTTAACTACCAATTATTGCACACAAATAGTTTTTAGGAGGGGAGTGGGGAGATGGGTGAACCCACAATATACGAATATTGGATTGGAGAGGGCGGTAGATACCAATTGAATTACAAGTTCCTTGGTAACCGCACAAAAATTGAAATAAATAATCAATATTTGGGATGGATTTATGTTTAGAACAAGGAGGGCTATGGCCCCTCTTAGCCTCAAAATTTTTTTTTTTCTAATATATTTCTAAATGCTTTTATAGTATGTTTTTAAAAAATTATATTATAAAATGAAAATGAACAATTGAACCACAACTATGGCTCCTTCCTTAAAAAAAATAAAGAAATTCAATTTAGTTATTAATAACTAAGTAAGCTAATATTGTCAACTATCTCAAGAAATATTTTCAACTCGTGGAGAGACCACCAATACCTCAAGATTGATGGAACTTGTAATAGAAAAAACGACCTCAAATTATAAATAGATTTAAAAAATTGGTTCCAAAATTACTATATTTGGCCCCCTCAAAAATTTAAAATTGTCCAAGGACTCAAAACAAATAGGTCACCTAGCCTATTCATGTGATTGTGCACAATGAAACCTTGTGTCTATGTGGTGTGTTTATTTTTTAATTTTTGTGAACATCAAAATAGGTTAAACATTTGGGACTATGAAATTTGGGTGCTACCTAGATGTTATCTAGTTACACCAAAATGATTTCTTTGTTTATTTTTTTAATTTCATTTTTAATTTAAAAAAATTGGGAATACAACACTTTAGATTAAAGTAAACTTTTGGCCCATAAAATTTGAGATTGTTTTCATTTTGGCTATTTACATTTTCAAATTTTCATTTTGGCCACTCATATTAGAGTTCGTTACAATATTGGCCACACTGTTCATTTATGCTAGTAATATAACTGTCCAAAATACCTTTTTTTTTGCTTACAATGACAAAATTCCTATATTCCATGGTATTTTAGAACTAGTATTACATGAAATAATTAAATATGAATGACATATAACAATCGGATTACTAACAAAAATGAATGACATGACTAATATAAACATGAAATTAAACATAAAGAGATAAAATAAAATGAACATTAACTCCTTATTCCAATATGAAAACCGGAGAATAAGAGCTGACAACAAAGACTCATATGCATACTTATTAAGGGTTTTTAAAATGTAATGGTAAAAATGAAAATAGCCTCAAATGTTGTTGATGCCTACTTTGGCAAGAAGGCCCAATAACAAGAAAAAGCCCAACAATACGAGAGACACTAAGGGAGAAAAATTAGCAAAATGAGAAGAAAACCATTAACCCTGAGTGGCAGGAATAATGGTCCATGGGCCTATAAGATAGTCAAAAGGCCCCAAAGAAAGCAAGCGGGCCCAAGGGAGCCCAAAGAAAGAAGTAGTAAGCCCATGAGAATTATGAAAAATAAAAAGCAAGTAAAAATGGGCCAAAGGAGCCCAAAGGAAGAAATTAGTAAATGAGGTTGGTAAAGAGGCCAATAAACCCCAAAAGTAAAATATATGGTAATTAGGCCGAGGAAGCCCGAAAGATTTACCAAAAGCCCATGGGAATGAAGGATTAGAATGGGTCGAGGATGCCCAAAGGAATGAAGCAGGCCGACGATACCCAAAGGAATAAAACAGGCCAAGGAAGCCAAAAATAGTATAAGAACAATCCCAGTAGTAGTACTGGGCTACATGAACTAAGTAAAAGGGAAAGTACGCGGCAGGTCCAAAGGAGGCCCAGCGAGCACAAGCCAAAATGCAACATGGCAAAGGCAATGAGGTGGTGTGGCAAAAGTGTTAGCCGACCCATAAAGAAGAAAAGGGCTGGATTGAAGAAGGAAAGGCCCATGCCTAAGCAAAACCCAGCCCGGGGAGAAAGCAAGATACAAAGAACGAGGATCCAGTAACTTATCCACGCCACAGGAGGTTAAGAATGAGTGGCAGAACGGGTAGCAAAGACCAGAGAAACCCCCAGGCCATGACAAACACATGAACGACAGATAAGCCCTGGACTCACATGGAAGTGGAGCATGCACAAGACTCAAGCACCACCCGCTTGTACCCAGCCAATACAAGAACGGTGGGTCGTGGGTCAGAGGTAAGAGAGGGTATGGTTTGGCGGTGGGGAGAAGGGGGAAGTCTATTCTGGAGTTCCCACTCTAGCTCTTTTGGGGGAAATGTCTTGCTAGGATGACATAGCACCCAAAATAGGAAAAGATGAGCTGGAATCACTAGGTGCATGCCATAGGAGTTAGTAAGAGAGAATGCCCAACCCTTATTCGGATAGGAATGCCACGGAGAGCAAGAAAACAAAACAACACTCTTTTGTTTGGGAATGGAACGTGGCACAGCCAGCACAAAGAAGTGGTGATGGTTGGGCAGTTGACAAACTAGTGGCTGGTCTGGGAAGGATACCCACACCCGAACAAAAGTAGTTGAGGGGTAAAACAGTAAAACATCACAGTAGGCAGTATAAAAGGGCCTTGGCTGTGCACAAGAAGGAGTACAAACACAAGAGATAACAAAGAGAAATAAGTAAGAAAGAGTGAGAAAGAAAAGAAGCAAAAAAAAAGAAAAAAAAAGAAAAGAAAAGAAAGATAAGAAAGAAAAAAGGTAACATAGAAATCAAAAAGAAAAAATGGAGAGTGAAGGGAAAAACAGAGAGTGAGAAAACAAGAGGTGTAGTAAAGGCATGCACCAATAGACTACTCCCTTCTCTCCCTCTCAATAGCCTACTCTCTATTAAGAATTTGGAGATAAGCCATCTAGGCCCATTCTTTCAAAGTGAGCAATTTCTGTAACAAGATTTCCCCTGTGAGATTGCCCACATTGAAGGGTGGTTTCCTTCCTAGACTTAAATCTCTTAAGAAACCAAGCATGGTAGACTAACCATTCTTTCTTTTCTTTATCGAGCATTAATATTGTTTCCTTTTCTTTTAACATTGTTATTAATCTATTTCTACTGTACCCATTTCACTATGTTCTTTCTCCCTTTTACTAAGAGAATTGTTTAATTATTTTCTTTGGTTGATAGCAAACATATTCTTTTTATTTTTATCATATTATTATACCCTCCGGCTATAACATTTTTGTGACAACATCTTTTGCCGTGGGCACATGACTAAGGTCCTAGCAAAGGGGTCCTAGTTTGTGCACAAGCTGGCTTAGGGTGAGTTTCAGTCAAGCCACTCTCAACTCTCCTACCCTAAAACTACTGGGCCATAACGCGGTAGGAAGTAGTCCAGCCCAGAATTACAAAAAAGGCCCATCACAAACATTAAGTCAAAAGTGTATTTTAGTGTTATTTTTAATCAAAGAATATTGGATATAGATTACATAATAAGTATGAGTTACTTTTATTTGACTTGTTTATTATGAAAAAGTCAATTATAATATTTGATTAAAAAAAAAATTATTTTTATGAATTAGTTCCACCCGCAGGTTAAAAGCCAAGATTTATCCCAATACAACATCCTTATATTCTTGTTGATTGATGATGGCGTTAGACACTTCCAAAGTCGAAATCTTGGCTCTATCCCAAAACAACATCCTTATATTCTTTCTAATTGATGATGGTAACTGATCACTTTTTTACCTGTAGTTCTAAGCTCAAACTTAGTGGGATTAATTAATTATTTTATTTTTTATTTTTTATGGAAAGCTAATGATCATTAAACTAGTAATTAAGAGGGGAACAATAAAAGCTAAAAGGTAGTGTTATTAGTCGACTAATGAACCAACAACATATTAATTTATTGTTAGTGATTAACTGATTACACTTATAGAGGTTTAAACCATATATGTTCTGTTAGTGTTTCTCTATACCCTTTTCGCCACCTATATATAAAGTCATAGAAACCATCATTTCTATATACAATCAAATCAAGGTTTCTTTCTTTCCATGTGATAAATAATCATAATGCTTTGGGCAAGGTGGTTGGAAGATGGGTTATTTTGGTGCAACAAGATCAATTGGTCGTGTTAATAAATTGAAAGGGTTTGTATGGGAAGGTGATAGAAGAGAGTGAGCACACAAGTTGTTTTTCTTGCATGAATTGCCCACGCTTGAATTGTGTGTGCTCACCCTCTATCTATCGCCCACCTCTCTCTCTCTCCCCCCTTTTATGTTTACACACTTTAGGAAGATGTAGATTGATGTGTAATAGTTTTAAAATAATTTGTTGAAGGGAAGAGAGTGAGCACACAAGTTGTTTTTCTTGCATGGACTGCCCACGCTTGAACTATGTGTGCTCACCTCTATCTATTGCCCACCACTTTCTCTCTCTCTCTCTCTCTCCTTGCGTACACAATGCAGGAACAAGTAGATTGATAAGTGTCACGTACTATTTTAAAGTAAATTTCTTTTAAGATATATAAATACCAATAAGTAGTCAATTTTTGGTTCCTCTAGTTCCTTGTAAGGTAAATCATGCATCCAATTTTTATTAGGTTTTTTTTTTTTTTTTGGGTAAACTTGGAATTGATAGAGTTTGTTTGCTTGTTTTGTTTTTTTTTTTTTTTCTTCGTGAAAAGGTAAAAACACTCAATTCATGCATCCAATTTTTATTAGGTTTTTTTTTTTTTTTTGGGTAAACTTGGAATTGATAGAGTTTGTTTGCTTGTTTTGTTTTTTTTTTTTTTTCTTCGTGAAAAGGTAAAAACACTCAAACACAGGACATATACTTTCATAAAAGCTCATAGAGTCTAACATTCCTCTCCATAAGATCCAAGAACACATTAGATTCATGCACTTTTGCACTTGACTGAAGCATGATGCTTGTTGTTCATTGAGTGTTAATAAAAGATTTTTTTTTTTAATTCATTTTTTTTAAAAGACTTTTTATTTGATTACTTGTGGATAGCTTCTATCCAATGACTGACTATTATATTTGCAATCAGCCCTGTTTTTCATTAAGTATGTAGACAGCTGAGTCCATTCTAGTGCTGCCACTACTTGGTTGGGTGCATGGGGTGGAAGTCCAAGTCCAACAAATCCTTGCCAAGCTATATATGGATGGAACATACTTTGATATATGGATGGAATAGAGAAGAAAGAAGTAAGAAGAAAGAAGAAAGAAGATTGATATGATGAAAAAGGCTACAAAGGTTGGTAGATATTTGAGAGGAAGAAGAAGTTGGTAGATATTTGATGAAAAAGGCTACAAAAGTTGGTAGATATTTGAGAAAGGTTTGGGTCATGGTCATGAAGGAGATTAAATTATGTCTACTAATTAGTTACCTGTCAGTTCTTCTATTAGCATCATGATTCTGTATTAAGTTGTAAACGATTCTCCTAACCTTTGTCAATGAAAAAGGAATTGCTTCTCCTCCAAATTTGCTTGGTTTAATCCTCTTGGTAGTGTAAATTGGATAACATATGCTCCATAAAGCAAAATGTTTTGTCTTATTAGACTGTGGTCGACTTGATTTTTTTTTTCATAAGTTTAGTGATAATATTTTTTAAAACTATAAAAGTGGCTTATAATAATTGCAACATAATAAAGATTGTATCAATAGTAGGTTAATGTAAAACTGATGTTACTCTAATCACTACTTATCACCTTTATAAATTATGAAAAAAATTATAAAAAAAGTATTTATCATTTGACATAATTTTGTTTGTTAATATATTAACATTTTCATGTCTTTTAACAAGCATGACCTCACAATTAATCTTGCTCTACAACAAGATGGACCTTGGACTTACCAGTACCACTTGTGGGATGCATAACAATTAGTTTTCATATGTTGTTATTATTTGAATCCAATACATAAAATGTATTCTAGATCATATGACTTATGTGATAATCATGTTACTTGGTTAAATGAGTTAATAAATTAAATGATCAAAATGCATTTTAAAAGTTTTATGAATTATTATGGAATGGATTGAGAAAATTATTGCATATTGATTTTAAAGATCAAATTTTTATCTTTTACCGAATGAGAGTATATCATTGGACAAAATCATACAAAATATCATTGGCAAAGAAATATGAACATACCTTAAGGAGATTTCCTAAAAGGAAAGTTTTAGAAACATTATGACCAAGAGTCTTGTATCTCAATTAGCACAACATGTTATTTTAGCACCTCATGGGTCAAATTCTCCAACACTCCAACTATCAAATTATCTATTAAAAAAAATTATGGCATAAGGGCCCTTACCTAGTCTTTGATGAGTTGATTTAGATCAACCTAGATTGACTTGTATTTTTTTTTTTTCACATACCAAAAAAAAAAAAAACTTAACATACTTTGTATCCTAATTTTTCATATTTTTTTTTTCAAAACAAATAAATGAAAAAAAGAAGAAGAAAAAACTCAAAAATAAAAGTTAGAATAATACATAAATATTTATATTTATAGTCTGAAAATAAATTCTAATAGTCTACTAGTATAATAATTCCACAAATGAATATATAAAAAAAATAAAAATTGAGTCAACATGTTACACATAAAACATAAAATAAAGTTAAATCATCTATAAACTAAATGTGCTTTTTTGATTAGTTTTTTTATTTTATTGAAATTGTATTTGCTTATTTGCTAAAAGTTGAATAGAGTTAAAAATATAAAACAAAAATGTTAATTAATACATAATCAAATAATTAATATATAAACTTTTAAAAAAAAAAAAAAAAAACTCAATGTTAGCAGTAGATTTAATTACATTAAAAATATTGCATTTAAGAATTACTCGTTAAGACTACTTGTAATGTCATTAATATTTTCATCTACATTACAAAATATTTAATAAAAAAACTTTACAAAAAAAAAAAAAAAATCTTGTGCCCCTGGTTCTTTTAGAGTCGGCTATAAAAATCCTGTTCCAAGCCTACATAAAGGAGATGGTTGTCGCTTCTTTCCATACTACATAATTCAGAGTTTTTAGACACTCCTTTTTTAAAAGGAGTAAGGCTTGGAAGCCAATAGATTGATTATTGTGAACTTTAATAGAGTCTTGCGCATTTTTTGGTTTTAAAGATCAGCTTGAAGGGGCAGCTTCATTGTGATTGTGGGTGGTAGTGGAATGATAGTCACAGCTCACAGGGATGATTCGTGGTTCTTTCTGTTAAATGGTGGGGAGTTACGTTAGTGAATACTGACCAATAATGGTACCATTAATTTATTAGGTTAACTTGCAATGCAAGTGATGACATCAATAAATGTGTATTCATGCTGAGTTGCAAAAACAAGCTACCTGATTCCCTTCTTAGATTATGATTTTCAAGGACTTTTGAGGGACTGTCCAGATTAAATGCTATAATGTACTTATCTTATTTTGGTAATTAACTAGTTAGTATTATTATACTACAAAGGCTTCTTTAAGATAGAACATCAATAAATGTTGGTGAAAGATACTGACTAAATAGGACAGAGAAATGGCAACTTTAATTGTCTTTCTGATAGTTACAGCATAAAATACAAGAAGCTATTGTTGAATATATGCTTGATTGGCTTAATTTCTAATGGGTATGGAATAATTGATATGATTTCCTTGCAGGATGTGGCAGGGATTTCTTGGCTCCACTCTCTCCTCAGCAGACCTTGCATTGTTTGCCTTATATATGTTTGTTATAGCACCAAATGATCTGAGAATGTCCCTTATCAGACATCTTCTTTCTGATCCCACTGGAGCAACCATGATAAGAACATATCTTACAGTATAGTTTGTACTTTGTATCTTTTTTTTTTCCCCTTGTTAGGTCTGTTAAAGAAAACAATTTAGACAACACTAGGAGCCCACCCACTTTTGATAATTACTAGGTATTTGTATATACATACACCTGTGTCTATCCTATCCTACCTCCTCTAGTCTGAGCACGATGATGTGGTTATTGGTTATTTTGCACCCAAATCTCAAGTTGCACATGTTGGATTTTTGTGCTTTTTGTTCATGAAAGTAGAGTTACAATGTCTCTCTCTCTCTCTAGCTTCTGTAATGCTTACCTGCCTAGATGGAGCTTTCGGCTTTCTTATTAAAATAAAAATAAAAATGTGCTCCTATTATTTCAGGAATAGTTTTAGAGATGCCATATGCAATGCAATTAGACGAAAGTGAACTAGTAGATTGTGCGGCTCAGTGGCATTGCTAGTTTCTATCTCCATTAGATTTATTAATTTAACAATATAAATACATTATTCAATTAAACAAGATAAATACTATTGCTACTATAATTAAATTGATTAATTGTACTATTGAAAATCTAATTAATTTCTAAAAAAAAAACTCTAATTAATTAAATATGCATAAGTATAATCAAAATCTAATTGATTATATTTATGTATATTTAATTAATTAAATTCATCGAAAAAGAACATTACCCACATGGAATAATTGTATGCTCACATAACTACCATAATTAAACAATTATCACCAATACGATTTTTTCTTTTAATTAAAATTTCTTAATCTTTTTACAGACCAATTAAAATTGATCTTTGATTATCCTACACATGCCCATCTATGTTAAGATCATGGATCAACCAATCAAATTTAAACAATAACAAATATATATAAAACCTAGTGATCTAAGCATCATTTTATACATTGAAAGAGGCCAATTTTTATAGAAATTACACTTTGACCACTTATGATATGAATTTTATGTTTAAGGTCATTAATAAAAAAATAAAAAATAAAAAAATAAAAAAAAAATCAAACCTAAAACTACCGTTTTACATCTAGATCAATTTTATGTTTTACTCTAATTTTATGTTTTACATCTAGAGGCCATAAAATTTTTTTATGTTTTACTCTAATTAATTAAATATACATAAGCATAATCAAAATATAATTGATTATATTTATGTATATTTAATTAATTAAATTCATCGAAAAAGAACATTACCCACATGGAATAATTGTATGCTCACATAACTACCATAATTAAACAATTATCACCAATACGATTTTTTCTATTAATTAAAATTACTTAATCTTTTTACAGACCAATTAAAATTGATCTTTGATTATCCTACACATGCCCATCTATGTTAAGATCATGGATCAACCAATCAAATTTAAACATTAACAAATATATATAAAACCTAGTATCTGAGCATCATTTTATGCATTGAAAGATGCCAATTTTTCTAGAAATTACACTTTGACTACTTATGATATGAATTTTATGTTTAAGGTCATTAATAAAAAAAAATTTCAAACCTAAAACTAACGTTTTACATCTAGATTTGGAAAAGTGGCGAATGGTGAGATGAAATGTTGCAAAATGGAGTGTTTACAATTAACAATTACTTGTATGATCTTGGGCATAGTTAGGAATTTTGGAGCAAAGAAGTTATTTCTTGGCCCTCTAAAGCTATGCATTATTGTATCAATGGGAAAAGACACTTCAAATAATGGTATGGAAAGGAAAGGCTTATGGAAGAACTTGGAGGTGTTTCAGGCTCAAACACACCATTGCCATGGATATTGATGGTAGATTTTAATGTAAATCTGCTTGTGAAAAAGTAAGTGGGGGAAGTAGGAATTTTATCTTCCTTTGAAATAGATTTTGAGTTGTGCAAATGCAACATTGAGATAGGCCCACCCTTATGTAGGCTGCCTCTATACATGGAGCAATAAAGGGATGCAGAGAAGTTTGTTGCTAAGAAGCTTGATAGTGTCTTAGTCAATATGAACCGGTTGTCTTTTTTTTTTTTTTTTATAAGTAGCATGTGCTGAACTTTCATTAAACAGAAACTAAGTTCATATTTGATACATCACGATGAATTTGATTCTGAATTATGGTAGGAGTATCCTCCACCCATATTGTACAATCATTCACACTTTTGGCATGTCTAGCCAATATATGTGCTGCAAAATTACCACTTTTGCTAATGTGGGTTGCTTCCCACGAGTTGAACAAGTTCAGCCCCTGTTGAATTCCTTCCATCAATTTTTGAATTGACCTAAGTGTCGGGCACTTCCCCTTTATGGCATTCGCCATCGTTTGAGCATCGCTTTCAATGATAATGTCTTTCAGACTAAGGTCCCAAGCTAGAAGAATCCCTTCCTCCACTGCTCTTGCTTCAATCTCCAGGGAACGAGAACGGCAAGTCCACATTCCTGCACATTGCTCCCATTAACTGTCCCCATTCATTTCTGATTACAACCCCAACCCCATAGCTTGCATTTTCTTTGAATACCGCTCCATCCACATTGATTTTATATCATCCTTGTTGAGGGGGGGTCCATGGAGGCTTAGTGATGGGGGCTGGCCTTTCTTGAGTCTGTTTTATCTGTCTAACTTCCTTCAAGTACTCCGCAACTTCTCTGACAATCACCTCAGGCCTATTACACGGCCCTCCATGTTTAACTAAGTTCCTATTGTTCCATAGACTCCAAGTCGTAACCGCGAAGAGGTCCCAATCCACTCCTAGGCAATTCTCCTTTATTTCCCACACATTGTCAAGGATGTTCAAGTGAGGCTTGGGCAGAGAATGGAGTTTGGTTTTTGTTTCACTCCACACCACTGCAGCCACTTTATAGCCCCACAATATGTGTCCTGAGGATTCACATAGCCCACATAGATCACAATTATCTTCCTGCCTAATCCTTGTTGCTTTCAACTGAAGCTTTGTTGGTTTCAACTGAAGTTTTGTTGGCAAAATATTTTTGGCTGCCCTCTACATGAAGTGCTTAATCTTATTAGGACAGTTCAAGTTCCAGATCATTTTCCAAATAACTTTCATCCTCAACCCATCCGAGTATTCCCCTCTCTCCCCTTGTTGGTTTCTCTTTTCTCCATATTTTTGTGCCACTCGATATGCACTTCTCACATTAAATTTACCATTATGTGTCCAGGCCCAAATCAAGGAATCATCAGGGAGGCGGGAGCTGATTGAAATTCCTAAAATAACATCAACTTCATGAGGAAGGAAGATATTCTTTACCATTGCCACATTCCAACCTCTTCTCTTCGTATCTATGAGACTTGAGACCATCTCCACCTCGGTGTGTGAACCCTTTGGACTCACCAATTTAAAGGACTTTGGTGTAGGAAGCCATCTATCCTCCCAAATGTGTACTCGTTTCCCATTTCCAATGGTCCATTTGGAACTCTTCACAATGATATCCTTGGCTGCCATAATACTTCTCCATGCATAGGAGGGTCGGCTGCCCAATTGTGCTTCTTTAAATGGGATGCCCACGAAATACTTCGCTTTAAAAACTCTATGAATCAGGGAGCTTGGATTTTGTTGGATCCTCTACCCTTGCTTCACCAATAGGGCCAAATTGAAGGCTTTTAGATCCCTAAACCCCATACCCCATTTCACCTTTGGAGTACATAGTTTTTCCCATGAAACCCATGCCATTTTTCTCTCTTTTTCCTTCTGCCCCCACCAGAATTTACTCATCATCGAATTCAGCTCCTTGCACAGTGTGTCTAGGAGTTTAAAGCAACTCATCGTGTATATGGGGCGTAGCTTGAGCCACCGCTTTGATAAGAATTTCCTTACCCGCATTGGACAGAAGTTTGCCTTTCCAACCAACTATTTTCCTCCCTACCTAGTCTTTTATCCTATTGAAAGCTTTCCTTTTTCCCTTGCCAACTAGTGGTAGCAACCTGAGGAACTTTCATGGTGCCGGATAATTTGGGCCCCAAAATGTTGCTTCACATGGTTCTACACATCCCTATTGGTGTTTTTGCTGAAAAAAAAGGGAGGTTTTCTCCTTGTTGAACTTTTGGCCTGAATCCCTTTCATAATCCTTAAGAACCTTCATTACCTTGTTACTTTCCTCAACAGTAACCCTACAAAGCACTAAGATGTCATCAGTGAAGAGTAGGTGGGATATTCTTGGCGCTTCTTTACAAACTGAGATCCATTTGATGTGCCCTGTTGCTTTTTCCTTTTTCAGCATAGCTGATAGGCCCTCTGCACATATCAAGAAAAGGTATGGAGAGATTGGGTCCCCTTGTCGGAGGCCCCTAGATGGAGTGATCTTGCCCTTGGTTTTACTGTTGATCAACACTAAATATGACACCGTGGTCACGCACATCATTATAAGAGATATCCACTTGTCATGGAAACCCAAACTTCTCATCATTGCCTCTAAGTAAACCCATTCCACTCTATCGTAGGCCTTGCTCATATCGAGCTTACTGGCCATAAGAGTCTCCTTCCCCTTTTTCCTTTGATTAATGCAATGCATCGTTTCAAACGCCACAAGGACGTTATCAGTAATGAGCCTCCCTGGCACAAATGCACTTTGCGATTCATTTCAGTCTATTAGCTAACACTTTGGAAATGATTTTATATACCACATTGCATAAACTTATGGGTCTGAATTCAGTGATTTTTTGGGGTGATTTGACTTTAGGAATAAGGCAGATAAATGTTTCATTAAGATCACTAAGCATCACACCAAAATTAAGTGCATTTAGTACACATTTAATCACATCTGAGCCTACTCTATCCCAATAATTTTGATAGAATATAGGAGACATATTGTCAGGGTCTGGAGCCTTTGTGGAGTGCATTTGTTTGAGAGCTCTCCATACTTCCTCTACCTTGAAATCAGTCAATAACTCATCGTTCATCTCAGGGATAACTCAGGTATTGATTGCACTCAAACTAGCTTCAAAGTTGGTTGGATGATTTGACTTGAAAATGGCATCAAAATACTCCAAGATTATACCTTCAATCCTTCCCTGGTATTCTTGCCACACCCCCTCCAAATTCTGCATACCCACAATTTTATTTATTCGGCGCCTTTGACTGGTAGTAGCATGAAAAATCTTTGTATTTCAATCCCCCCATTTAATCTAGAGTGTTCTAGACCTCTGGTTCCACATGATTTCATTGATCTCTAGTTTCAGCTTTCAGATCTCCTCAGCATTCTCAAGATCACATTCAGTGGCTTCTAGCAATTGGAGCTTACCTTGCTTCTGTTTGAGCACATTATTTATATTGCCAAAAACCTTCCAATTCCACCTTTTCAAATGTTCCTAACAACTCTTCAATCTGTCCATAATTTTAATCTCTGGGTTACCTCGAAGTGGATCCCAAGCTGACTCCACCACTTCTCTACATCATTCCTCCCTTGTCCACATAGCCTCTAAAAAGAAACGCTTCTTCTACTGAACTCGTGGTTGGCTTCGCTTAAAGGAGAGAGCCAACAGGCAATAGTCTGATATAGACATAGAAAAATGATGAACACAAGCTTTTGGGAATTTCCTCATCCACGCCTTAATCGCTATCATCCTATCCAGCTGGAGCTTTGTCCTTTGATTGCCTAGGCGACCATTACACCATGTAAACTGTTGTCCCACAAAGCCTAAGTCGAACAACCAATACCTACTTAAACAATCTTAAAATCCCTTCATCTGCCTAATATCTCCGTCTGACCCCCCTGACTTTTCACTATTGCACACGATTTCATTGAAATCCCTAAATACAATCCATGAAAGGTCGCACTGAACTTTCAGAGCTTCCAACAGTTGCCACGAAATGTTTCTTTTTTCAATTTTGGGTTAGCCATAGAAGCTCGTCGCATGCCACAGACTTGATATTGGATATTTGCGCACAATCACATTGATATGGGAATTGGAATAGCTTTTGAAACTTACCTCAGTGCCTTTTCTCCACAATAATGCCAAGCCGCTACTCTACCCATCACTTTGCACTACAATGCCTTGTGTATATTCTAATTTGGTCTGAATCCCTTTAGTTTGGTCTGAATCCCTTTAATCCTGCTTGTACCAGCCTTAGTCTCCGCAAGAAAGACCAAGAGTGGGTCTTTTGCTCTCACCTCATCGGTGAGTGTTCGAATCACTAGGGAGGACCCTGAGACCCAGTAGTTCCATGCTATAATACTCATGGGGCTTGGCAGTGCTGCATTGCAGCCATCGCCTCACCACCATCCCTTTCCTTAACTTCCTTTGATGTTGAGTAGGTTTGTTTCATGCCCTTTCTTCTTTTCTGAACACAACCATTCGGGTCCAACTCTTTTAACGGGGTTGGGCCCTCATGTTTCTGGTTAATTGGACCTATCTCATCATGGGTTGGATCCACTTTTGGGCCCCTTGCCAATTGTTTCCAATGCGCGCTTTTAGGGCCCAGCTTTTCGCAGTCCAGCCAAACTTCGGATCAAAACTCATTGCCATTGGGCCTCGCCCACTATCTAATTTGTTTGGGCTTTCATCCTTGTCTTTTAAATTTGGATTTGGCGCCAACACAAACTTGAAATTTGGCTCTTGCACCTGACATGTTTCTTTTTCTCATTGCATGTCTTCTATAGGTTCGGCCTGGATTGTGTGTAGGACTGGTGATTTTTCATTCAAATGGGATACCTGCTATTCTGTATTTCCCCCCGACCCATTGACCTTACCACTTTCATGCAACTTCTTTGTCAGCTATTTTGGAGCACCTAACTTTGATTCCTCCCAGGTAGAGCTACTGCCACCTTGAGAAGTCAGCTTAATCACGTGATCCCTACCTACCTCTATCTTTTCCCTAGACAGGCCGGACAAAACTATTGTCTTCTCCGACCTAACTCCGGCTGCCCAGGCTCTGTCTTCTTGGCTTCCTTCCCAACCATGCTTGAGTGGGTCATTCAAGCTCCTTCTGCTTGGTTCTCCTCTCAACCAAGCCCTATATTGAAGGCAGCCTTCCACCAATTGGGCATTCTCAGATGATTCTAGGCATTTTTTTAGTGCATGGCTAAGCAGTCCACATCAATAACAAAAATTGGGAAGTCTTTCATATTTAAAGTTAACTCACCTGCACTCACCTCCTTCAATAGTGATTCATTTTCCTTGAATAAGTCTTTTTGTGATATCAATATGGACCCTCACTTGAAGGCATTTGCCCCAGTGAACTCCTAATTCGGGCACATCGACCTCCATGACTATCCCTATCGTGGATCCAATTTCCTACCTAGTTTCCCTTGTTCTACTCTTTAGAGGTAGATTGAAAATCTGAATCCAGAAGGGTGACCATTTTAGCTCAATCTCCTTTGAGGTTAACTCTCCTTCAAAGTCTTGGATTAGCATCAGCTGTTTCTCATAGCTCCATGGACACATATCAAGCACTTTCTTCTTATCTTTCCTATCTCCGAACTCGACCAGGAACAAATCCTCTTCTAACTCAAAAATATTAACTCCCTTGTTTGTTTTCCACAGCATCCTCAAATTCTTTCTTAGTGCATCTAGGCTTATGCTTCTATGGGTCACTACCTTCATAATAGCACAGTTTTTTCCTATCTCTTTTGCAACTTTGGTACTACTACTTCCAAGCTCAATTCCTTTGTCCTCCTCCTCCGTGAAGGATAATTTCCCCCATAACTCTTCGTGCTCTTCTGACATTGTATGCTTCCTCCTTTAGCCACCCTAAATGGATGTTACTACCTAAAACCCACCCTCGACCTTACCCAATGAAGGCCACACTAACTCTTGCAAGAGCTGCAAGACTAACACCTGCTTCTACATGCACGAGCACACAAGAGCACCCCCAAACCCTTGAACCAGTTGTCTTAATAGAGCAAACTTTGGCAGAGTTTCTTCCTTTTAGTATTTCTTATCATTTCTTAGCCTTATTCTATAGGAAAAGGAAAGTTTGCATGATCTTAGCCTTTAATCAAACATGTAGATGTAGTTGTGGGTTTTCTGTGAATCCGCACAAAAGTGAAGTGTTCTGTGCAAAGATTGCTCCCAGTTTGAAACATAAAATCCTAAATTTACAATTCAAAGAAGGCTCCTCGCCAATGAGATAGCTGAGGCTTCCTCTCATCTCTCATAAGGTCATTGCTGCTGCTTGCAATGCAAACCTTTAATTGACAAGATTATTGCTACAATATCATCTTGGATAGTCAATAAACTTTCTTTTGTTGGGCTTAGAAGGCTCAAGCTTTTGTGATTTACCCTGCATAGTATTCAACATTATTGCTTCGGCAATATACTCCCCAAAAAAGTTTTTAAAACCAGTGAACAAAAGTTCAATTCATTTCTTTGGAAAGTTTAGGAGGGTAGCAATGGTAACTTTAAGGTGTCATGGAAGAAACTTTGCATCCCTAAAAGGGAAGGTGATTTAGCATTAAAGAGAATAGAAGATTAGAGTAAAGTAGGCGAAGTAGCTGTGTTGAAGCATATTTGGCATCTTTGGGTGATATGGGTGCATTGAAATTTGCTAAAAGATAAAATTTTTTGGACTACCAAAGTTCCATAGACTTGTAGATGGGGATAGAGGAAGCTATTGAGATTAAGGGGTTGTTGCTAGGGAGTTCCTAAGCTTTAAAGTTGGGTACGGCTCCCATATCTTCCTTTATCATGACAGCTGGTGCTCTTTACCAAATGTAGGTTTTTAGAGTCATCTATGATCTTGCTAGTGCTTTGATGCAAAAGTTAATATAGTTAAAACTTTAAAGCAATAGGAGCTGGTCTTGGAGGCTTGCTAGGTTAGAGGATTAATCTCCATTCAAAGTAAACCATTTTTGGTTAAGTTGACAGAAAAGGGACAAGGCAGTGTGGTCAATTGCTGATTTTGGGAACAATTTTGGAAACTGCTATGGTTTCCTCTTTATATCCTTTGACATTTCTTCATAGGATGGTTAGCAATAAAAAACAAGTTAAGTACCAAAAAAAGAATGCTGAAATGGGGCTTTACTAGGGATACTCTTTGCTACTTTTGTCAAGGGGATAGTTATGATAAAAATTATTTTTTCTTTACTTGAAGGATATGGAGTGCTGTTTTGAGGTCTTGCTTAGCGAACTATGTTAAAACTGACTGGGAGGATTTGATGGTATAGGGTATTGATAATCTTTAAGGAAGAGGTTATAGCAGCTTCTTATGTAAACTAACGTGGTTAGCTGCTCTTTATCATATCATATGTGGGCTCAGAAAAATGCAAGAATTTATGGTAGCTAGTGAGATTAAAATAGCAGAAGGTATAGTAAAGGTTGTGAGTAAAGATGTTAAATTTAGATTATGGGACATTATATTGAACAAAATTCTTTGTTCAAATTGGGGAATCCCTCATTCCATTCCCCAGGACTCTGTGACTTGGAATGTTATGGTAGTTGTTAGTTCCGACATCTATTTGATGGGGTGTAGTGTTGTATAAAAAGATGTTGTAGTGTATAATTGGGGAGGGCTGAGATGCCTCCCCTCTCCTCTCAATAGTTAATTTTAGTTAAAAATACAATATACACTTGCTAACTTTGCCTAAAAATCATTTTAGTCATTTTTTTTTTTGGGGGTAAAAATGAACTATTTTTGAGAAAGTGGTAAAGAAGAACCAGATTAAAGAAAAGTAAGCCATTCAAAGTCTAATAATTGGTACAAAATACAGGGAGGGGGATTTGAATACAAAACAAACAAATCACTATTAAGGTTCCATTCCTTGGCCAAAAAATCCATGCAAACGCAATGATTCCATTCGCGGGAATATAATTGATATCAACTTCAAAATTCTGAAGAGGGATTTGCAGTAAAAAAACTAATGCACTACATAAGTGAGAATCATTAATCACGGGGCAAAGTTAGCATGTGTAATTTGCATTTTTGCCTAAATTTCAAAACATCCAAATAAGGGGAAGAAGAAACCATTCCCCTTTTCTCCTCTCCTTTCCATCCTTATCCATTTACTTTTCCCTCTCCCCAAATTTCCAAACACATTGTTAAACATTATTTAAAAAAATGAGAATATTATCTTATAACTACGTTATTTTTTTTATTTTTTTTATAGTATAATGTTATTGGAAGGATTAACTGCATTCTATTGCTTGGTATTGGATAGATCTCGAAAAGTTACAAACCTATGACAAAGCACACATTAGTAGAAAATAATTTACAGAATTTTTTTTTGTAAAGAGAATTAGGCCGCTTGTACAGCCATTGTCACAATGCAAAAGCTATTTGAAATGCCAAATTCAAGGGCGTTATATAATAACTTTAACTCCGTTCAAGAAAATCGCTAGGATGTCGCTCACCAAACACAATGGTAACCAAATGGCTTAGAACTTTACATACATGAAAGTATCTAATGCTTTGAATATATGCATCTTCTCTCTTCTAGATTGTGTCCCTCATGATAGATATGACCCCCATATTGTGATTTGTGATAAGGAGAATGTATATAATTGATACATGAAATAATTATTGGTTATTTAGACTATTATACACAACTGTGTTGCGTTCAATGTTTAAAAAAAATCAGATTGCTAAAAGAAATGGAAAAAAGAAAAATAAAAAAAGAGAGGTTCAAGGTTCAAGATCAGATTGGAGTTCAATCGGAGGTTAGACCATGATAATATCATAAATAATAAAATATAAATAATTAAGGAATATGCAAGTCCCACATTAAAGAAAAAGGAGTGAAAAATATTTAAAAAGAAGCATTGCATGTCCCATATTGAAAGAAAAGAGGAACATTATGATTGTCTCTGTCAACAAACAAAAGAGATGTTTTAAGAAGGGTTACAAGTCCCACATTAGAAAAATAAAGGAAAATATGTTGGAAGTTGGGGGGGGATGAGATGAGCGGATAATAGAGGGGTAACGGAGAGGAGTGGAGAATATAGTAGACACCCCTTTCCCTTTTTGGATTTTTTTAAAATTAAAAGGGAAGAAAAAGGATTTCTAGAGTCCCCTCCTCTTTTTTCGTTTTGTTTGTTTTCTTCAAGAAGAAAATGAATAGATCCCTCCACTTGTTTGAGTATAAGGTGGAAATAAGAGGAAACGATAATATATATTAAAAAAAATAGAAAAAATATATCAATTCATTTATAAAGTTTTATACTAAATATTCATTTCGGACAAAATTGCAAGAAGGTAAAAATTCATTAGGAATCCTTCCCCTTCCTAACAAGGTGAAACATAAATCCTCACCTCTACAAAGTGGTATCTCATAAGACCGTTTCATAAAATAATTTTTCCACCCCCATTCTCTTCTCTCTACTCCCCCTCATTTCACCCCCACCAAATACACTATCAAATATTTCAAAAAATTAAATTAATTGAATACATGAGCTAACTTTTATTGGGTCTAGAATTCTTAAATTAAATGAATGGTTTATTCTAATAATAATAATAATAATAATAATAATGTATGTGATGCATCAAAAAATTCTGAAGAGAAAAAATGGTCAAGTTTGGTCTTGGTTCTCGGGCTCGTTTTCTTTTCTTTTGTTAGGTGTATTTTTAGCTAAGATCGGACTGACCTTAAGTACTAGTTCATCATTCATGGTTAACTTAGACAAATTTGGTGGGTTCCAGTTAACTTAATTGGCAAAATTTCCGATGGTTGAATATGTGATCTAGAATTTAACCCCGCCTACATAAAAAACTGATTGATGTCTTGGTTTGATAATAAAGAGCCATCATTAAAAGCAGACGCCATAGGTTGTGAAACTTTCAAAAAAAAAAGAAAAAAAAAAGACAAATTTCATTTTAGGGAGCAAAAATTATAAGTGAACAGAACACATGAGAGCAATAATGGTGAAATTTTTTTAAACTAAAACAAACATATAACCTCAAGCTAGCCCTCAATACAATGATGTCCCATTGTTCTAATCCATAATATAAAAAATGTCAACGGAAAAAGATATTGAGAGGACTAACAGAACAATGGAGGAACTTATTGGCACCCTCCTTCCACTCCGATGGCATTGATAATTAGCTTTTAGGGCTACGAATCTCAGAGTAATTAATGCTTAAAATGCCCTTTAGACTTTCAATTACCTTAATATATTTCAATACATTTTGTGTTAAAGAAGCATCAAATCTATCAAAAAACAAACCAGACTTAAGATATATACTCAGCCAAGGCCAATTAATGTTGAATAGGCATGACGTCTTTCCACCTACATATCCTTTTTTCCAATAGTGATAAGCAATTTCAATGGTTCTTGGTACTGTTTTTTTGTTTAATAAACATAAAGCATAGATATCAATATGCTCCTTTGTGCCATGGTAATCTTAGTGGGGGCACAACGTATCATTTACAATAATATTGTTGCTCAGAACTTTGTGAAGCTCAATCACACATTGGATGATCACTACAGGAAGAGAAAAATTAATTAGTATGTTTTTTCTGTTGTAAGCTGGTTAGACTTTGTTAAGCACACTTTGCATTAATGTTTCTTTCTCCTTCTAAAAAGACAGCTACAATTGTAACTTTATTCCTAATTCCCATGGCCTTTGATTCAAAGAGGGCAAGTCCAATAATGTTAGACACGTATTGAAACTCTTATTGGCTCAATTAGATTGACCAACTTATTTAAATCTCCATTCTTGTTTATATGCATCAGCACTAGCATATGCAATCATCTATTCAGATTCTCATTGTGGGGAGTGATGAACTACCAAATTGGTGACTTTTCTTGTATTAAATTGACAAATTTTAGGAATCCAAATGGATGGACTGCTTGTCTTTATATAGGGTTACATATCTAATAAAATAAAACCATTTATTTTCCAATGTCTCATAAATGGTTTGTTTTTCTCATTAAATATATATATATATATATAAGGGTATGTTTGGGACCAATAATTTAAAGCTAGCCAACCATTTTACTCTTAAAAAGTTAATGGATTATTATTATAGTAATTATGCCTCCTAACATGCACTTTACATTACCCATGCCCTGAAGTTTTGGTTTATACATGTTTATTTTTTGAAATTTTCGTACACTTTATGATGCATGCTTTTTACTATAAGGTCAATATATATACACATATCATTTTGTAATTACTAAGTAATATACTATTTTTTTCAAAAAAAAAAAATAGTAATATACCATTAACTAGATCAACTATAACTACCAATTATTGCCACACAAGTATTTTTGAGGAGGGGAGGGGGGAGATGGGTGAACCCGCAAGACAGATTGTAGAGGGGGCCGGGGTAGATGCCAATCGTCCTACAAATAACTTGGTAGCCGCATAAAAATTGAAATAAATAATCAATATTTGGGATGGATTTATGTTTAGAACAAGGGAGCCATGACCCATCTTAGCCTCAAAATTTTTTATTTTTTATTTTTATAGTATATTGCTAAATGTTTTTGTAGGGTTATAAATTTAACCCATTTAATTAATTCAATGACTCAAATTGATTAATTAATCAAATTACATGTAATAACATGGAGGCACGAACAAATTACCAAATAATCTAGAGTACTATAGAAATTAAATTTGACACGATAATCTGTTAACAAATTTATATTATATATATAGTATAAAAATGAAAATGAACAATTGATTCACGCCTATTGCTCCTTCCTAAAACCCAATAAATAAATAAATATAGTTATTAACACCCAAGTCAGCTAAAATTAAGTGGTTCTAGATGTCAACTATCTCAAGAAATATTTTCAACTTGTGGATAGACAACCAGTACCTTAATATTCTCAATCAACAATGGAACTTACAATAGAAAAAAAGAGCCTCAAATTATAAATAGATTAAAAAATTGGTTCCAAAATTACTATATTTCGCCCCCTTGAAAGTTTAAAATTGGTCCAAGGAACTCAAAACAAATAGGTCACCTAGCCTATTCATGTGACTTTTGACCTTTTCTGAACATCAAAACATGTTGTTAAACATTTGAGACTATGAAATTTGGGTGTTACCATGTTGTTATTTGATTACACCTAAATGATTTGTTTTTGTTTTTTTTTTAAGAGTAAACTATATTTTAGAGTAAACTATATTTTTGGCCCATACAATTTGAGATTGTTTTCATTTTGGCCATTCATATTTGATTTCGTTACAATATTGGCTATGTCGTTCATTTTTTCTTGTAATATGATTGTCCATAATATGTTTTTCTGCTTACAACAATAAAATTCATGAATTCCATAATATTTAATTTAGAACCAATGTTACAGAGAATAAATAACATGAAAGGCATATAACAATCAGATTACTAATAAAAATGAACAACATGACCAAAATAAAAATGAACATTAACTCCTTATTCCAATATGAAAACCGAAGGATGGCTGTCATCAAAGACTCATTTGCAAATAATCTCAAAATTTTTAAGTGTGTCAAAAGTGTGTTTTAGTTTTTTTTTTTTTTTTTTTTTTTTTTTTTTTTTTTTTTTTTTTTTTAATTCAAAGAATATTGGATATATATTAAATAATAAGCATGAATTTTATTTGATTTGTTAAATTATGAAAAAGCTAGATTTAATAGTTTTTTTTTTCAAAAGAAAAAATATAAATTATTTATAACCAATTATTTTGTTAATATCAAATAAATGTAACTTTAAATTTTCATTTAAAAAAAAAAAAAAAGGATTTAGGCATTAGATGCCCCCCAAATCGAAATCCTAGCCCTATCCCAAAACAACATCCTAATATTCTTGTTGATTGATGATGGTGTTAAAGACCTCCTAAGTTGAAATCCTGGCTTTATCCCAAAATAACATTCTTATATTCTTGTTGATTGATGATGGAAACTAATCACCTTTTCACCTGTAGCTCCTAAGCTCAAACTTTGTAAGATTAAAAAAAGAGGATTATGGGAAGCTAATGATCATTAAACTAGTAATTAATAGAGGCCAATAAGGGCTAAAAGTTATCAGTCAAATAATGAATTAATGACATTTTAATTTATTGTTTGTGATTAACTAATTATACTCACAAAGGTTTAAACCACATATATTCCATTAATGTTTCTCCACACCCTTTCCACCACCTATATATAAAGTCACAGAAACCACCATTTCTTCATACAATCAAATAAAAGTCTTCTTTCTTTCTATGTGATAAATAATTGTAATGCTTTGGGCTAGATGGTTGGCAGATGGGTTATTTTGGTGCAACCGGATCAATTAGTCATGTTAATATATTAAAAGGGTTTGTATGGGAAGGTGACAGAAGAGAGTGAGCACACAAGTTATTTTTCTTGCATGGATTGTCCACGCTTGAACTATGCGTGCTCACCCTCTATCTGTCACCCCCCTCTCTCTCTCTCTCTCTCTCTCTCTCTCTCTCTCTCTCTCTCACACACCCCCCCCCCTTTATGGTGAGAGAAATGGCCAATGTCAAAGGATCAGTAATATAATTTGATATTTTTGTTTCTTTAAAAAAATGTTTTAAAAAAAATATAACGTCAACCATAGAAAAGGATTTTGACCAAATATACGTTTTCTTGAATTCGTGTGCATTATTTATGATATGTAATCTATACTAATATAAATAGAATATGATTTGATGGTTAAATCTTTTAATTACCAAAAAAGTTATTATTAAATAGCTCGAGTAAAATGACAACCAAATCCCCCCTCCAATTAGCACCAAAAAAAGAAGTAAAATGACAAAGTTTGGAGTACAGATTCTAGAGATTTTTATGGTAAGGGGACCCTGGTCCATAGGTTTAATGGGTCAACCCCATCCATCATGGGTAGGTGGATAGCCATCAATGGCATAAAATTGTTGCTTCAATGTTGAAAAGTGTGAGGACAAAAACAAAAACAATTATAGTGAAGAAGAGATATGTTTTTTTTTTTTTTTTTTTTTAAACTTGTTGAATTGATAGATGGTGATCACAGAAACCGCCATTTCTTCATACAATCAAATCAAAGTCTTCTTTCTTTCTATGTGATAAATAATTGTAATGCTTTGGGCTAGATGGTTGGCAGATGGGTTATTTTGGTGCAACCGGATCAATTAGTCATGTTAATATATTAAAAGGGTTTGTATGGGAAGGTGACAAAAGAGAGTGAGCACACAAGTTATTTTTCTTGCATGGATTGTCCATACTTGAACTATGTGTGCTCACCCTCTATCTGTCGCCTCTCTCTCTCTCTCTCTCTCTCTCAAATTAGTGCTTCTGTTTACACACTTCAGGAACATGTAGATTGATATGTAATAGTTTTAAAGCAATTTGACAAATAGTGTTGTGGTCCAAAACTAATTAAGTAGAATAGGCCTTTAATAAGTCAGCACAAGCTTCACCATTGTGGCGTACGTAGGGGGAAACCAAACCAGGTTAGCTTAATAGCTTTGCTATTTGAGTATGGGACAATACCGAAATAAGGGCAGTGTTTATTAAAGAAGACAGTTTATCTTCTAATTGATTCAAAGCTGTGAGTCTACTTCTTGTTGGTATAGTCCCTAAAGAGAGAGCCTAATAAAGCTGAGGGAACAATCATTTTCATAACCATGCGAGAAAGCCAGAACTTCATTGAGAGTTATCTCCATTTTACACATAAAAATGGCTAGCGAAAAAAAGCTTCACGTAGCAAATATTTCCATGGCTAGCTTATGGCCACATAATTCCATATCTTGAACTCTCCAAGTTCTTAACTCAAAGGGTCATAAAGTTTCCTTCATCTCCACCCCTAAAATCATTTCATCGCCTCCAAAATTTTGTTGCCACTGATAAACTTAGTAGAGCTTCCTTTACCCTACATTGATGGCTTGCCTCAAACCTTAAAAAAGCCTATGACATGCTCGAGCCCCATCTGACTCAGCTTCTCCAGAACTCGGATGTTAACTGCCAATTATTGCCACACAAATATTTTTTAGGAGGGGAGCGGGGAGATGGGTGAACCCACAATATGCGAATATTGGATTGGAGAGGGCGGTAGATGCCAATTGAACTACAAGTTCCTGGGTAACCGCACAAAAATTGAAATAAATAATCAATATTTGGGATGGATTTATGTTTAGAACAAGGAGAGCTATGGCCACTCTTAGCCTCAAATATTTTTTTTTTCTAATATATTTCTAAATTCTTTTATAGTATATTTTTTTTTGAAAATTTATATTATAAAAATGAAAATGAACGATTGACCCACAACAACTATGGCTCCTTCCTTAAAAAAATAAATAAAGAAATACAATTTAATTATTAATAACTAAGTAAGCTAAAGTTGTCTACTATCTCAAGAAATATTTTCAACTCGTGGACAAACCACCAATACCTCAAGATTGATGTAACTTAAAAAATGACCTCAAATTATAAGTAGATTTAAAAAATTGGTTCAAAATTACTATATTTGGCCCTCTCAAAAATTTAAAATTGTCCAAGGACTCAAAACAAATAGGTCACCTAGCCTATTCATGTGATTTTGCACGATGAAACCTTGTGTCTGTGTGGTGTGTGTATTTTTTACTTTTTGTGAACCTCAAAACAGGTTAGACATTTGGGACTCTGAAATTTGGGTGCTACCTAGATGTTATCTATTTACACCAAATGATTTCTTTGTTTATTTTTTAATTTCATTTTTAATAAAAAAAATTGGGAATACAATACTTTAGATTAAAGTATACTTTTGGCCTATAAAATTTGAGATTGTTTTCATTTTGTCTCTTTACATTTTCAAATTTTCATTTGGTCAATCATATTTGATTTCATTACAATATTGGCCCTACCGTTCATTTACGCTAGTAATATAACTGTCCATAATACGTTTTTTTTGCTTACAACGACGAAAATCCTATATTCATGTTGATTGATGATGGCGTTAGACACTCCCAAAGTCAAATCTTGGCTCTATCCCAAAATAGCATCCTTATATTCTTTCCAATTGATGATGGTAACTAATCACATTTTCACCTATAGTTCTAAGCTCAAACTTAGTGGGATTAAAAAAAAAAAAGTTTATGTAAAGCTAATGATCATTAAACTAGTAATTAAGAGGGGAACATTAAAAGCTAAAAGGTAGTGTTATTATTAGTTGACTAATGAAACAACGACATATTAATTTATTGTCAGTGATTAACTGATTATACTTATAGAGGTTTAAACCACATATATTCTGTTAGTGTTTCTCTATACCCTTTATCAAGGTTTCTTTATTTCCATGTGATTAATAATCATAATGCTTTGGGTAAGGTGGTTGGAAGATGGGTTATTTTGGTGCAACTAGATCAATTGGTCGTGTCAATATATTGAAAGGATTTGTATGAGAATGTGACAGAAGAGAGTGAGCACACAAGTTGTTTTTCTTGCATGGATTGTCCACGCTTGAACTATGTGTGCTCACCCTCTATCTGTCACTAGCCACACTTGAACTGTGTGTGCTCACCCTCTATCCATCTCCCACCACTCTCTCTCTCTCTCTCTCTCTCTCTCTGTTCACAATGCAGGAACAAGCAAATTGATAAGTGTAATGAACTGTTTTAAAATAAATTTCTTTTAAGATATAGATACCAATAAGTAGTCAACTTTTGGTTCCTCTAGTTCCTTGTAAGGTAAATCACGCATCCAATTTTTATTAGGGTTTTTTCTTTGTGTGGTAAACTTGGAATTGATAGAGGTTTTTTTTTTTCGTGAAAGGGTAAAAAAACTCAAACACACAACATATACTTGCATAAAAGCTCATAATCTAACTTTCCTCTCCATAAGATCCCAGAACACATTAAATTCATGCACTTTTGCACTTGACTGATTCCAGCATGATGCTTGTTGTTCATTGAGTGCTAATAAAAGACTTTCTTTTTTTAATTCATTTTAAAAAAATGCTTTTTATTTGGTTACTTGTGAATAGCTTCTATCCAATTACTGACTACTATATTTGCAATTAGCCCTGTTTTTCGTTAAGTATGTAGACAATTGAGTCCATTCTAGTGCTGCCACTACTTGGTTGGTTGGATGCATGGGGTGGAAGACCAAGGCCAACAAATCCTTGCCAAGCTATATATGGATGGAACATACTTTGATATATTGATGGAATAGAGAAGAAAGAAGAAGAAGAAGAAGAAACTGATATGATGAAAAAGGCTACAAAAGTTGGTAGATATTTGAGGAAGAAGAAGAAGAAGAAAAGAAGATTGATATGATGAAAAAGGCTACAAAGGTTGGTAGATATTTGAGAAAGGTTTGGGATCATGTAGGAGATTAAGTTATGTCTACTAATTAGTTACCTGTCAGTTCTTCAATTAGCATCATGATTCTGTATTAAGTTGTAATCGCTTCTCCTAACCTCTGTCAATGAAAAAGGAATCACTTCTCCTCCAAATTTGCTTGGTTTAATCCTCTTGGCAGTGTAAATTGGATAACATACGCTCCATAAGGCAAAATGTTTTGTCCTATTAGACCATGGTTGACTTGATTATGTTTTTACATGACTTTAGTGACTATTTTTTTAAGCTATTTAAGTGGCTTATAGTAATTGCAACATAATAAAAATTGTATTAATAGTAGGTTAACGAAAAACTGATGTTACTCTAATCACTAACTTACCACCTTTATAAGTTATGAAAAAAATTATAAAAAAAGTATTTATCATTTGACATAATTTTGTTTGTTAATATATTAACATTTTCATGTCTTTTAACAAGCACAACCTCACAATTAATCTTGCTCTACAATAAGATGGACCTTGGACTTACCAGTACCACTTGTGGGATGCATAACAGTTTGTCATGCCCCGAACCTAAGTATAAAGATAGGCACGTGATAACTGCCGCACGTTTATAAAGTAAGCACCTTACAAGTGTGCAAGGGCCTTTTAGCAACTAAAATTTATCCTTAAAAATTAAATCAAATAAATCCAAAATACTTCAACAATTTCTTTATGAACAAATTTCCAATAATTTAATAGGAACAAAATCCAAACCTCATGTACATAATGTCAATTGGTCAATAAATATAAAACTATTAGAAAACCATCCAATCTCAAAATCACTAAGCTTCTTTTCCTACTCACAACACAATATCAAAACTCTCAAAACTTGCTATTCTTCACAATCTAAGACTGGAGGTGAAAAAGGGGTGAGCTAACAACTCAATAAGTAACCAAAATCCTAATAAGTTCTATCAAGTAATAGATTTGTAAATGATAAGATGTAATATGTGTTTTCAAAGTTATAATATACTATGTGTTTCCAAAATAACTGAAGAAGTTTCGTAGTCTTAAAATAATAAGTTGTACATAGATCACATACTTTAATTTTACAAATATATTATAGATGGTTTAGAAAATAGTCTGTTTTTCATATATCAAAAGCTATAATTTACAATAGGTTCCAAAAATACATAAGCAGTTTTAATAATTCAAAATAGTTCAAATACTCAAAATTTCCAAATTCACATATATAGTTTTAAGGACTCAAAATAGTTCAAATATTCAAACATAATTCATATTCTTAATAATCTTATGACTATAGTCACGCTATATCCTCATGACTGGACATCAAAGTACCAATAAATAACCCCCCTTGGTTGATACCGGGTATCAGAGTACCAATGAATAACCCCCATTAGTTTAGGTATCAGAGTACCAATGAATAACCTCTATTGGCTAGGTATCAAAGCACCAATTAATAACCCTCATTGGTTTGGGTAACAGTGTACCAATAAATAACCCTCATTGGCTGGGTGTCAAAATAAATTCATAGTCAGATTGTTTATGTGGGGTCATAGGCCCTAAATCATACAATAATTGGGTTTTGGGCTTTGGCCGAGAGCGTGGGGATTTGGCCGAGTGCATGGTAGTCCAAGTCCGAGGAGGAATATCTCCTCGGACCAGCTAAAGCACAGTCATATATAAGTCCTAAATAGTTAAAGTGACCTTCCAGGAAGTTCTAAAGGATAAGAACTCAGAAATATCTAAGAGAAAGCTGCTATCATTGCATTGAATGCACTGCAGCTATTTTTCTAGCCGCATTTATGTGGAAAAGACCTCTGAACAGTGTTGCCTTAAAAACCACAACTCACAAAAAGCTAGCAGGGGTGTCTGATGGGACAAACACTCAAGTGGTGGCCCAAAAAATCAACAAGTGTAGGATTAAGATCATCCAAAAGGAACTATATAATGCAAGAGGCCCTTCATAAAAAGGAGGGAGGAAAAATAGAGAGGAGAGACGGTAGCAATCTAAATTGCACTGGTACTATGTTTAATCAATTTATATGAAAACTTACCTCCTCGGACAGTGAGTTCATCTCCTTGGACAATGAACTCATTCAGCTCTATGTTCCTTGTTCTTACTTAATCATCTTCTACATCCATATTAACCGTTGTCCAATCCACCAAAAACACAACTCTTTCACCCACTCTCTATAAATTCATTGTACTGGGCTCATTGGGCTCATATCCCATACCTTTTGGGCTTGGACTACAAATCATAACCCTACAGTTTATGGATTTGTGGATTTGTAATTTTGGATTTGTTAAGGGTTTATATATATATATATATATATTGATGGATTTGCCCGATCATATCATTGTTGCTGGAATGTAGTTTCTTTTACTTTCTCTTTGACAATTTTTTGGGTGTTTCGCTATGCAAAGGGTGTTTACTGTGATAATTGTTAATTAAAGGTTGTTTTGTCTATGTTTTGGGATCCCATTATTATGTTTGATGGAGCATTGAGAGAATAGGGGTGAATTATACTATCATATATATATATATATATATATATATATATATATATATATATGTATTTGTAGTCATCTTTGAAGTCTACTTTTATTACATATGTTGCTACATAACATCAATGTCTGGGTTCACGATGCAAGGAGTTGGTTGCAGAGCTGATGTGGTGGTCTGGGTTCATAAGGGTTAGGAAGGTAAGAGATGGGTTCGTGAGTTAGGGAGCTAAGGGCTAGGTTCGTGGTTTAGATTTAGGATTTCCTGTTGGTTGGGGAAACGATACCAAATTTTTTGTTTTCTTTAGGCAAAATAGCATGTTTTTTTTTGTACTAGCTCTTCACTTCATTTTCATTGAAACGGTGTCATTTTGGACCTTATTTCCCCCCCCCCCCACCCCCCAAAAAAAAAAAAAAACACGTTAGCAAGATGATGTGGTTAACAGCAGAAACTAACTGGGGGGTGACTTGCTAATGGAACCAAACATTATGATGTAAAATCAAAGTTCTGAAATGTTGGGGTGTAAAATCCAAACACCCTCAAACGTCAGGGGTGTACTTTATAATTTACCCTTAAAAAAATTATAAAATGTGACATCATTACCATGGTTATCAGTATCTTGTTCCGACCTACATCCCTAAAATGTCATGGATCTCACTAGAATATCTACTAAATTGAAATCAATGTGGGATCTCAATCCGGATTTTAGGATCTTGTAGGATCCCGATCCTATAGTGATACTAAATATCTTGTGCTGTAAAAGAAAATTCAAATTTTTTTACTTATTAAGAGTCTCCAATTGGAGCCTAAAGACCCCAAATTGATATAAAAAATGTAATGATTAGATCAGCCTAGTGACCCTAACCCAAATTTATTGAAAAAAAAACATATATAAAAAAATTAAATAAATTAAATAAAATCCTAATGCTCACATCAGTCGTCAATCGTCACCTTAACCTAACAAACACAATCACTGAAAAGAAGAGAAGAGACTAGATTTCTAGGGAGTAGAAGGCGAGTGAAAGAATCTGAGAAATCCGACAATGACACCACTTTTAGAGAGACCATCAACGACGAATGTAATTTTTTATTTTATTTTAGTAATTCTGCAAAAAATGACGAGAATATTTTTTATATGATCAACCGTACTTTGAGGAACCCATCCAAGATAACCAAAACTTTGGTCTTGATAATTGATTTTGTTTGTGATGTTGTTTGAAACATTGTTATTTACTTTGTGTTGTTAATGGGAGCCATTATGTATATGGTTTGAGTTATTTAACTTAAAACTTGGTATTTGTGAATTGTAACTTTTGAACTTTGGACTTTGTTTATGTTTTTATAATTTGGTACTTTGCGTTTTATTAGTAATATCACTAATTTGTATCAAAATTTACTCTCTTTTTTTTCAATGTTTCTTTAATATATATTATGAATTATAATTATATATAGGTACTTTTTAGTATTTTTTTTTTTTTTAATCCCTGAATCCTCTCACTGATCTCATGTAGGGCCAGCCCTAGGCCATGGCCTAAGGCCCCCTAACATTGAAAGGTCCCCAAATATGGAGGCAGTAAGGTGTGTGTGTGTATACACACACATATATAACATAAAATAATAATAATAATAATGAAAAGTAAGGGATATATATCTGTTTTTTAATTAAACCAAAATATGTGAGTTACAAAGTACAATTTTTTTACCACTTTTAAGAATTAAGAAGGCTTAAAATATTAGAGTCATGTTAGTATATTAAAAGTTGTATTATATAGTTCTTATAAATTGATATGTCTTCAAACACAAAAAGTAATTCAACACTCTCTTTCTTTCTTTTTTGAATTATTATTTCGTTGTCACATTAGTTTATAAGTTTTTTGCAGTAAAATTTGTTATAATTTTAGCATTTTCTCCAAAAAAATTCATGAATTAATAGAAATACAACCCAAATACTTTTAAGTGAATAAAAAATGCTAAAACTAATAAAAATTTTATGGAAAAAAAACTTACAAATTAATGTGACGGGAATATGTTTGGTGCCACTTAAACAATATACTAAATAAATGTTTGAACAACTCTTTTTTTATTGGTAACATGTCATTTTATAAAACCTAAATAGTAAGTATCACTAGCTCACTCTAAGTAACTTAGACATATTAATAAGTAATAATTAATAATAGATTTGAAATTAAAAAAAAATTATAATAAAAAATCAACTAAATATTATTTAAATGATATTTAGATATAAAAATGCCTCTTTAAAATTTTTGTCTTAGGCCTCAAACTATCTTAAGCCAGCCCTGATCTCATGTAGGATGTGATCCTAATAAGCTTGATTGTTACTATCCAATGTGAGTATATAAGGAATTTTAAAAAATAAAAAATAAAAAAAGAATGTGAAACAAGGCTATAAACAAATGTAAGTTATTATCAAATGTAACGTGGCTACAATCCAGTATGACATTGTTCTTATCCAATGTGACCATATAGGCAATATAATCCCAAATTAAAAATTAAAAAAAAAAAAAAAAAAAAAAAAAAAACACCCATGGTGAGTTGCCATACTAAATTAACTACTAGAGATACCCAAAAAAAGTGTGGATATAGAATTTTCCTATTGATAATATTTACAAGTAAATATTGTGCAAAAAACATTTATACCTTCGTTAAGCCTATATAATATATATACTCAAGGGTTCCAAGTAGCAATAATCAAAAGCAGATGTTATAAGTTAAAACTATTTCTCAAAAAAGAAGGAGCACGGTGGTTGAAATTAATAATTTCAGATTATATTTATCATGTTTTATTTATTTTTTTTAAAAAAAAGGAAAAAAAGAGTAATTTATCATAGACTCTTAAGTATATTGTTATAATCATGGATTGTAAGTGTGAGAACTTTTTTTTTTTATTATTCGAATAAGCAAGCTTTGCAACTCTGGATTATGTGAGAACTTTTCTTGAAATTTGCAATATTGGCTCTCTTAAAGAATAAGAATATTTTTTAAAAAAAATTATATGAGGCTCATTTGTGGGAGTACTGAAGTAAAGAAACTTGCATTTAAGTTATATGATGTACTGCACCAAGGCCAGTCCATTTTAGTGGGAATTTAATGAGATAAACCAGGATGAGCTAAATCATCTATAAACTAAATCTGTTTTTTTCGATTTGCATTTTACTAAAATCATCTTTGCTTATTTGCTGGAAGTTGAATAGAGTATGATGTACTTAAAAAAAGTTGAAATCTTTAAAAAAGCTAAAGATAAGCAAATAAATTCAAAATCTAAAACAAAAATGTTAATACAAAATCAAAAAATTAATATATGCATTTTTTAAAATAAAATAAAGCGGGTTAGGTAAAGAAAAATAATTAAATAATTAGGAATAAAATGTATGGTGAAATTACAAAATACTACTCAATGTTAGTAATAAATCTAATTATATTAGAGATATCGTAACCATATATGCGAGAAAGCCAGAACTTCATTGAGAGTTGTCTCCATTTTACTTGCACATAAAAATGGCTAACGAAGAAAAGCTTCACATAGCAATATTTCCATGGCTAGCTTATGGCCAAGTAATGCCATATTTTGAGCTCTCCAAGTTCTTAGCTCAAAAGGGTCATAAAGTATCCTTCATCTCCGCCCCTAAAAACATATATTCATCGCCTCCCAAATTTGTTATCACTGATAAACTTAGTAGAGCTTCCTTTACCCTACATTAATTGATGGCTTGCCTCAAGCTGCCGAGTCGACCACCTCCGAGTTATCAAATCACCAAGTCCAAGTCCCATACCTCAAAAAAAGCCTATGACATGCTCGAGCCCCATCTGACTCAATTTCTCCAGAACTCGGATGTTAACTGGATTATCCATGACTTCGTTCCTCACTGGTTATCACGAGTCGCGACTCAACTTGGAGTCAACTCAGTTTTCTTTAGCACAGTTAATGCTTCTGTGCTCGCCTTTTTTGGCCCACCTTCTGAGATGACCAATGTTTACCGCAAAAGTCTAGAGGACTTCACGGTCTCCCCCAAGTGGATAGATTTTAATTCCTTAATTTTGATGTTGCTTATAAGGTCCCTGAGTTGCTTAGTCATCGAGTCTGCATGGACATGAATATGTCCGATTTGACCCGCGCTGCCATGGTGATTCAAGGCTTCCGATTCGTGATTGTTTGAAGCTGCAACGAGTTTGAGGCTGACTCACTCAGTTTGCTCAAGAAGCTTTACCAAAAACCAGTTGTTCCACTTCCAATTGGGTTGTTACCGCCCTCAGTGCAAAGATAGAGTAGTGAATGAAGAAGATAACAAGAGCTTGAAATCGTTGAAAGAATGGGTTAAGAATAAGAAAGAAAACTCAGTGGTTTACATTGCATTCGGTACTGAGTCGACTCTGAATCAAGAAAATGAGTCACGACTTGTCAAATGGGATAGAAAAATCGGGGTTGCCTTTCATTTGGATGGTCAAGAACCACCCACTTATTGACGGGTTAACGGGTCCGGATATGATTCCCGTCGGATTTGAAACCTGAGTTGCGGACCATGGTTTGGTTTGGACTGGTTGGGCACCACAGCTTAAAGTCTTAGCCCACCCGCCAATAGGCGGTTTCTTGACTCATTGCGGTTGGAACTCTGTTATCGAGGCACTTGGGTTTGGTCGGATTTTGATTTTGTTTTTTGGGTCTAACTCGGATCAAGGTTTAATTGCGAGGTTATTAAATGGAAGGCAGATTAGAAAGTCCAAATCTTCTATCTCATCAATTGTGCTTCACTTCATGCTCTACCAATAAAATTTGAACAACTAGCCTCTTTAATTAAATGAGATAACTCTGACTTTAATGAGAGAAACTAGTTATCTCATTTAATGAGATATCTCATTTAATGAAAAAGGTTAGCTATCCAAATTTTATTGGTGGAGCATGAAGTAGAGCACAATTGATGAGACAGAGGATTTAGACTCGATTGGAAATACCTAGGATGATCAAGATGGATCGTTTATGAGTGACTCAGTGGCTAATTCCATTAGGTGAGTGATGGTGGATTAAGAAGGGAGCAACTAAGGGCTAACGCACAGATCATGAAGAAAATTTTTGGCAGCATGGAATTGAACAAGTACCTAAATGAGTTCATTCAATTCATTGAAACTGAGTGAGTTTCAATTTGGTCATCTTGACTCGTTGTTGTGTTTAATGATAATAATAATAATAATAATTTTTTATAATTCGAGGAATTTGAATCCTAAGTGTCTTTATTAAAACGCTAAAAAATGTCAATCTTGATACAAGACTCCTGGCTGGCTAGTGATAGTTATGATCCCCTCCCCTGTTAGGCGCTTTATCTAGTGCGTTTTCTTTTTTTTAAAAACCACAATAACATTTATCGTCAACTATGGAGTGATAAAATTAAATTCATAATCGACATGTTTTTGCCTAACCAAGGTAAATAAAAAAATTATATTTAAAAAATAATATCTATGTTAGCACATGACGTGACTAAGCCTACGATTAGATATGATGTATAAATAATTTTTAGTGCCCTTTACAAAATTTGAATTTTAAAAAAAATAATAATAATAAATAAATGCTAAAAAAACCATGAAGTTATTTTTGAATGTGACATGAATTACAATACGGTATGACAAAATTTTAGCCATCCATGACCTTGTTATTGCTAATCCAAATTTAGAAAATTTAAAAGGAAGTCTACTCTCATATTCGATGTACATCATCTTATGTGACACAGTCATAGTCTAACATAAACTAGAGTTACTATTAGATATGATTAATATATTATCTTATACGGTCATGTTCCAACGTGAAAATTCATAAATTAAAAAAAAAAAATTCTAAAGTGAATAATAATAATAATTGTAATGCTCAAAAGATAAAGGACCAAGCGCACTTAGATCAATGGTACCCTGTCCTTCAAATCAAACCCAAACAATAGAATTTTTGAAGAGAGTGAGAAACTAATCTAAGTGCAATTTAAAACTAAGCCCAAGTTAAGGCCAAAGAGCCTAGAGTAACAGATAGGCATGATTTTAAACAACAATTAGGGATAAAGACCTCTACGGGCAAGTTCAAGGATCAACTTCTTGTATATAAATATAGTTCAGAGTTTTACACCAAGCTGTTCATTGTTCTCTTTCCTGTTCTAATGGTACTAAAAATGTTCACCCCCTTTTTCTGGGGGGTTCCCTTCCTTTTATATCCATTTTCCTTGCATCCCAACCCTCCACATGTATATCTGAGGGCATTTCTTAGGATGCTTATCCCATCAAGACTCTGCTAAAGGTGGTAAAAAGGATTGCTAGCTGTGAAATTACTATTCAGAGATCATTTCCACATTAATGCAATTGATAAGGTTAGTGTAGGGCATCGAATGCAGAGGTGGGAGGTATATCCTTCAAGAAACTTCCACACACCATCCTTGCCCCTATTGTTATCTTTTCTCCTTTCCTTGGGTCTTCACAGGATACCAATTGGCCTAATTCTCTTACTCTCCTCTGGTGGGCGGAGTCCTTGAAACTAGTTTACCCTTTTGGGTCTGGATTAAGCAAACTAATCCTCGGTCTGGTACTCCTCGGTCCTCGAACCACACAATAATAATAATAATAATTGAAAGTGAAAAAAAAAATGTGACAAAAAGTTGCCTGCAATATTATATGTAATTACTATCATATGAGATGATGTTATTAGGAGATTCTAGCCTTTTGCCTCTACTGAGCAAAATATTTGGCAATATGTCCCTATTTCCAAACTATATAAAGGCGTGTCCCTGTTTGGATACTCAATCAATATAAAATCGAGTTAATTAAGGAACTCGACTATTACAAGACCGAGTTCTGGGCAAGTTCTTGCCACGCTGGATCGCCACCATGGCTTTTTCACAATAAAATATTCCCATGTTACTGTTCATAACTCAGCATTGCAAAAAATGAGTTATATGCAGAATAAAATAGAATTTTGAATGTAACGTCTCCAAAACAGTTTGTCTCTCTCCCTCAGTCTGATCAGTAGCCACCCTCAATCCATTTTGTCTCCCTTGGTCCGTTCAGAGTAGACCCTTTCCAAGTTCAACGCATCTTCAAGTTCTCTTATTTCTACCCTTAAGCCAAAACTCAACCCAAACCCACACCCAAAACTCTCACCATTACCTTCACCATAGCCGAAGCTCAACCCAATCCATCTTCAAAGTTAAAGGATTAAAAACGTATTAAGGGAATTTCTAAATACTGAGTTCAATTTTTTTTCCCGTTGCATTTAATCTGAGTTAAGTGTCGCTTGTGCATGTACTCTGATTTGAGTGTGGCTTCTTAAGTTTTTCTCCGTTAGAATTTTCTCTATTCATTATTTTTATTGCTGTTTTAGATTTGTTGGGTTTGGTTTTAAACTGGGTTTTAGCTTTGTCGCTTCTTAAAGAATTCAATTTTATTAAAATTGTCATCTAAAAAAATGTGAAAATGATGAATCCCTAAGTCGAGTATAGGTTAATAAACACTCCACGTGCAAACAGAATTTCGTCAGTAACTCAATTCCAAACTAATTGAGTTTCATCTAGTAACTCGATTTTCCTATTGCCGAGTTATGAACAATGCACCTGTAATATTTTATTACCCACAAGCCACGCTGGATCGCCACCATGGCAAGAACCTACCCAGAACTCGGTCTTGTAATAGTCGAGTTCCTTAAGTAACTCAATTTTACGTCGATTGAGTATCCAAACAGGGACACGCCCCTATATAGTTTGGAAATATAGACACACCCCTATATAGTTTGGAAACAGGGACATATTGCCAAATATTTTGCTCAATAGGGGCAAAAGGCTAGAATCTCCGATGTTATTATCCAATATAACTTTATAAAGAGTTAGGGGGAAAAAAAAAACTTATGTCGGAAAGTTACCAATCAATGCATAGTTACTATCATATGTCATGTTACTATCCAATAGAAATACAATTAGTGATAATAGTGTGAAAAAATGGCAATGAAATTGTTTCACCGTTGAGTGTTGTAATTAGCGAGATAAATATTAGGTAACAAAATAATCAAACAATTATTTCATTTGATTTCATCACCTTTGATTATAATTTGTTTTAATAACAAACGATTCAGTAATGAAACAATTTAGTTGCCAAAACATTTGGCGATCAAGATTTGGGATTGAAAGTTGTTTCTTCATCACATGTTAAGGCAACAAAATCAAGAGTTTTACACTTTGTTCATTTTACACATTTTACAATATTTATTTTGTAGTAAAATGGTTAATAAAAAAAACTGTAAAATATTTTTAATCAACTATAAAATTCAAGATAAAAATTTGTAAAATGTTTAACACTAAATAAAATTGTAAACATTATACTCTCTCTTTCAACTATTTTCTCCATTTTTCACTCTCGATTGCTCTCTCCCACAAAGCCACCGAGTAGTCCAGCAATTTTGTTCTCTCCCCTTCATTAGCCCACCCATCGCTAGTTTTCGGGTCCTCCAATCTCATTGGTAACAATGAAGAAGAAGAAGAGCTAGATGGTGAATGGGTTTTTCATATCTAGAATTTCCACCTTTCTGATCTCATGCAGCATTGACCAAGTCCTCCAATCTTGCCATCACATTCCCCCAAATAGATCTTCTCCCTCCTCGCCCCCCTTCTTTCCGATTTGGGTTTTTGGGTTGGGGTACCTAGCTAGGTTTGTGGGTTGTAGTGTGGAGCTGCCTAACTATTATTCTTTTTCTTTCTAATCTATGAATTTGGGCAGTTGGTGGAGTGGTGGTGGGTTGTTTTATGCCAATTCGGTGGGGGTTTCTTGGATTTGATGGGTTGTGATTTAGGATTTTTTTTTTTTTTTTTTTTACCTACAATACAAACATTTGAAAATGATTTCTCAAGTATTTTCAAAATTTCAAGTACGCAGCCAAATATGTAAAATGAAAATGTTTTTAGGGAAAAAATTTTACAACAAAACAAATGGAGCGTTAGTCACAAAAATTCCCATCACTATAGGCCTTGTTTGTTGTAGTTTCGATTTAGACACTATCATGTTACAAACTTTATAAATACAAATTTTCAAAGTAAGAAGAAAGTAACAATTTAAAAAAAAAAATGAAAATCTTGAGTTACCATAAAACATTGCAAAGCTTGCCTCATACTCACCTTCTAATGTGAAATGATCACAATCTAATGTATATAGTCCAAAACAAATATCTTGAAGTCACTACTCTCTGTGATGAGAGTTATTAACAAATGTGACAAAGTTACAATCATTAGTGTCCATATTATTCCCTAACCAAAAAAAAAAAAGTGATTTAAGGTCCCCAATAAATGTAATGTAAATAACATGATATGTGACGTCATAGTTATTAAACCCGGATCAGACGTTGACCCAGTTTATGAGTCAGTCACTAGGTCAATCAATGAGTCACTGGTCAAACCGTGAGGTCAAATAAAAAAAAAATTAAAATAAATATATATATATATATATAAAGTTTGAAAAATCATAATATGAATATGTAAATAATAAAAAATAGGGCATTGTGAGAGACCGCGCCCCCGGCCCGTTTTTTATGGAATATTGGGCCAAACCCATGTGAATGGGTGGAACCGTACTATTACCTCTCAAAAATTGAGATTCGGCTAGTAATATTTTTCCCTTTAAATTAAGGGTTTTACAATGGAATCGCCACTTATTTAATTATTGAAAAAAATAAGAAAATCATAACTAAAAAATTCCTCATTTTATTAATTTGAAATTTACATTGATTATAGGAAAATTACATGGCTTTGGTCTTAGATACAATCTAAGATAAAGTACATGGCTTTGTTCCCTAGTTACAATCTAAAAATCGAAAATTACATAGATAAGCATTTGACCTACTAACTCTTGATCTAAGTTCGGGAGCTATGTTATAAGGTGGGAAGGTGTTAGGCACCCACTTTGCCCGGTAAAACCGGTTTTCTAGACTATAGTGGTCAACATTCATATCATATCATCCAATATGTCAATCAATTTACATGTTGAATTTAAAGTGTGTACATGTGATAAACCCTAATTCAATTTATTATGCATTTAATTTTGATTGAAAAATAAAATTCTAGTAAATGTGTGTGGATGGTGATATCCTAGATTCAAGAGTTTGAAAGAACTATGAAACAAACATATTTTTCATATTTTTGATGTGAATTTAAGATTAAAACTAGTGTTATGCATGAGCATGTGATGAATAACCAAGAACGTGTGAAGAACATATAAGAACAATTAAGAATATTCAAACATATTCAAGGGAATTTAAATGATTACTATCATGCTTTAATCTTAAACTCTTATCATGGCAACACAAGAAACAATTAAGGAAATGGATTATACTTTCATGCAAGATCTATATGGTAGAGGAGGAGATTCTTAAGGGAGATCTTAAGGGTAGAGGAAAAGAAGAGTTAGGAGAAGAAGAGTGAGTCTCACTCAATACCTTGAGTCTCAGGAAGACCAAGATATAACAATATTACTCTACTTCACTAGAACTCAAGAGAGGAGAAGAGAGGGGTGTTTTGTTTTGGAATGAAAGAGAGGAATGGTTTATATAGTAGTGGTGGAGGGAATATGAATGGAATGTCATTTAATAAGAGTTGACAAAGAAGGATTCAAATCCTCTAAATTTCCTAAGGCACTCTACCAAATAGATATCCTTAAATCTTAACCATTCTTTAATGATTTAATGGTCAAGATTCTGCCATGTTAGCATTCCACTAACAATATTCTTAAAATAATAAAATAATGTTGCAAACAAAATAATTAAGATTATTGTTAATGGAATGCTGACATGGCGGAATCTTGACCATTAAATCATTAAAGAATTGTTAAGATTTAAGGAAATCTATTTGGTAAAGTATCTTAGGAAATCTAGAAGATCTGAATCCAACAAAGAATCATGAACCTAAACCTCATTTTAGCCTTGGGGAAAATATGGTGCATTAAATGGAAAAATTGATGGAAGTGAGGAGCAAGCCAAAATTTAGTTTTCCTGTAACTGCTGTAACAGCCTGTAGAGCTAATTTCGAAAAATCATATCTGACTCAATTCTGATCGAAATTGTCTCGTTCTTGTGCTCAAATTGAAGCCCTAGATGTCTAGTTTCTGGGAAAATTAACCTTATTCATAGATTCAAAATATTATGATAGATATTGATGAAATAGTGAGCAGAGGTCATTTGCTTGAAAATGGTTTCAGCACAATTAACATTAATAGGTCCCAAATTAGCTCCCAATTAACATTAAATGGCTCCAATCACTCCAATTTTAGACTTAATTGGTTCTAAATTTACTCTAATTAAAATATAATTGTACAAATTACTCATTGAATAATTAATATTTAACTATCTAATTAATTAGGTGTATGCAACCTCACCATAAAATGTAGTTCTAACCAATCAAATTATGACACGTCATTGATCTCAAATTGATTACACTTATAACCAATTGGAATCAATTGTTTATAATCACATATAGTAGGACTAAATTTGTGATAGTGCATCTCAGCTATTAAAACTTGATTTGATGATAACTTTCAATCTGGTGGTCCGATTAAGGCTTATGACCAGTCGATTTGATCGTTACAACATCAAAATCATTTTAGTGAAATGAGATTAAGAATCTAATGGCCAGAATCAAGATGCATATTTTCAATGCAAAATTACCCTTTTACCCTCTATGTGAGGTTAAATACAGGTTGCAAAATGGGGTGTCAACAGGCATATGCCTAAACTAAACTTGCCATTATAATTCAAAATCAAGGTTTCACAAGGCATTAGAAATTCGATAAAATTCACAAGCAAAATAAATGAATGCCATAAGATTCTAACAAAGTTTTTGCTAAACAAAATCTTGTTACATGTCTTAAAATTTTGTATATTAAAAAAAAATAAGGCAAAATCTCAAACTATGTAAGCAAAAGAAGAGGAAAAAAAGGTTAAAGGCTTGAACTTAAAGCAATAAACAAATAAAGCATAAAAAACGTAAACAAAAGAAGAGGAAAAAAAAAAAGTTAAAGCAATAAAATATATTGATATACTAATGCCTTCGTACTAACTAACTACGTGAAACTTGAAAGTGATCTATTTAGAGCAGAAAGTTGATGCATTTTGGAGAGCTGAAATAATGAAAAGTGATGGGTATAAAGTGAATTGGCAAAGAAGTGAAAGAACATTATTTTTTAAATTTCTTTAGGTTTTTTCTTGTTCAAATGACCATATTATCACACATCAAATAATAAAGAAGTCAATGGGGGTGGATCTATTGGTGTAATTTTACACAATTAACAAACCTAGCTGGGTTATTAAAACTCATCTAGGTCGCATGGTTTCTCTATTAACATTCAATAAAATATACATCACTGAGTTGGATTCAAAAAAAAAAAAAAAAAAAAAACTCCAATTCATTATAGAAACAAAAACTATGATTAAGCGATCAAAAAATTTATTACAACACCACATAATGAATATCAATAATATGGAATAGCTTAAAATGTTTTTATCATTATTTAAATTACAATATTCCTACGTTGTTCATTTGCCCTTTAATTGGTCTTTACTTTAAGTGATAGGTGTGATGGACATGTGTGCACAATTTTAAATTTTTGCTTTTCATGATGAATTTGTTACTTTAACTAATTTCTATTACAAAATCTTTTTTTTAATCCTTAGATTAAACAAAAGAAAAGGTTATTTATCCTCTTAATTTTGTATTACTTTAATTCCATAAAAACACATCTATGTTATCGTGACATTACTTCATGTAATTTCTTTAACATATTTTGAATATTTTATATAATCTTTTCACATGGCAATTTAAAGCATTATTCGCGTATCACGTGAACCCTTTGCTAATTCTCATAGTCTCCCACAACTACATGAACTGCAATCTCTCTCTCTCTCTCTCTCTCTCTCTCAAATTAAAAAACACACACAAAATCTATCTCAAACCTCAATCTTTTTTTTTGGTACCAATCTCTCCATTTGAAAAAAAAAAAAAAAAGATTTTCTTTAAGCTTCATTGGAGCGTCAAACCTTATCCTTCGTTGACTTTATTCCTTTCTTTGTAGCTGCAATTCAGGTTCAGCAATTTGACTCTAAAAACTTTTACTCTTATTTTGGTACTTATTTATTTATTTATTATTATTGATAAAAAGACAATAATTTTCATTAAGAAGAAGATAAATTTAATACATTTGAGCCAATGCAAACTTAATCATATTTAGATTTTACTCTATCCAAGTTACATAAATATCAATTCTATCTTGCGGCTTCATGTGTGAAACGTGCATCATTCTGATCTATTGTAGCTTCTGATGAATCTCCACAAGAACATTATCAATAACTACTAATGGATTACTATAGCATATTATTATAGCCTGATACTGCAACACCACATCTGAAACTATTTTGGAGTCGCATTCAAACACTGCATCACGTATACCCACAAATGACAGTTGGTAGTTGCTAGTGATAGGATAGAAATTGATAGGGCAAAAATGTATTGACCCATTTGCAAATTCATTAATTACCCAAGTTAATTAATTAGGTTCAATTACTTGCAATGGCGTGGTAGTACAAACAACTTACCAAATAAATAAATGTAGCAAAAAATAAATTTGACACGGGTGATTTGTTAACGAATGGAGAAAACCACCAAGGCAAAACCCCACCAAGTGATTTTAAGGTCACCACTATTATCAATCACAAGCGGTCAGAAGTAAGGTATCTTACCAAACCCTTTGGCCTATCTCAAAATATCAACCTACAGTTGAACCTTTACCCCAATATCTAATTGGACTTGTATTGTAGTTAGTGGCAATTTTTCCGTTCAATGCACGAATCCAAGTACGTGACTAACTAATGATGCAGGGATCCCAGTACGTGACTATCTCACCAACTTGAAGAAGATTGTTGGCTATAAAGTTCATCAGTTCATCAACAATAAAAATCAGGGAACTCGTTAGTCACAAAACCCTTGGCGTAAAGACGCAGTAGCTTCTATAGAGAAAATAATGAACTAGGCCACTTTTTGCATTCGATCACACAATGTATGCATGATGGACTTTAAAATAATCCTTATATATATATGTCTAGGGTTGTGAGAAAAGCAACCCTACACAAATATTTCAGCATGGGCCAAAAATCACATTTGAAATTTCTGATTTCGTATGTCTTGACAGAAACAACTTATGTCGAGCTTCAACATTAAATCTCAATAGAAAGGATTTTGTCGAGAGTTCTGTCGAGATTTAATGAACAGCTTTTCTTCACTTGTTTCTTGGTCAGATCTTCATGACTTCAACACTTAACTTAAACAATATGTTTTTTGAAGTCTTAAACCCATCATAAATCTACCAAATTACAAGTAAAATGCATTTTGTCAAAGGAACAGCTTTTTACGTAAAATATGTCCCTAACAATCTCCCCCTTTTGGCAATCCATGATAAAACCATAACAAACAAATGAATCATGAGAGAAGCCTTTAATCACTAAACTCATAACCACTTGTTGAATTACAAAATAAATCTAACCCTAACATAAACTGTTGAAAAACTTTGCCAGAAAAGAGTTAATGACATGGTAGACTTTCACAACTTGTTTTTCTGAAACACTTAAACAAAACTAATCAAGGCATCATGTGTGAAACATAAATAAAGATTGCGTACATAAAGAAACATGTGTATAAAGAGAGAAAAGAAACAACACTTGTAGAGGTAGGTGAAGAGAAACATATATCATCATATATATGAAAATAAAGTACCATGTATGTAAATAAATGGTCACAAGACTGGTGTACAAGAGGCTAATATAATAAGATGAAAAGAAAACTATTTATTTATGTTCTATGTCTATTTCTTTTTGCACTTGTGTTAGTTTTAGTAGGGGTTACTACGTGCTATTGGGATTTTAGAGTTAATTTATGTTACCTACAGTGCCTTATGGATACTTTGAACTGCTTTCATTCACTTTTGAGAGTTTTATAATGTCTTCTTGCTGTTTGATTGCTTAGAATTCCATGGATAATGTCACCTACAGTGCCTTACGGATACATTCTTTTCAAGAAAACTAGGTGGATTCTATAGCATGTCTTGCTAAGCAATGTGCAATACTCCAAATCTATCAATGTGCCATATTCTGAGAGGAAATGCATTATTAATAAGATATATTTTGATATTTAGGAAGCTAGCGATGATAGAATGTGATATCTTATTTCAATTTACATTCAAAAGGAGAGTCAGTTGCTTTGTATGCTTTGATATAGAATTGAGACTTGATTTCTCTTTCTTAGTTTCACTAGGAAAGAATTAGCAGGGACACATATGATATATGTTTAACTAGAAGCTATAGGCTGTGATCAGTTTCCATCTTCAAGGAATTTGTTACTTTATTTATTCTATTGCAACGAAGGGAGAATTTATTCACTGTATAAGAAAGCACAAGTATCTATAGAGAGAAACGAAGTGCTAGAGAGAATTCAAGTTGAAGAAAAACTGATTTTACATTAATGAATTAATCTATACAACCTCTGTATCTAAATACCAAAAATAGAGAGCATCAGAGAGCAAAGAAAATATCCCTAAATACACGGAGGTAGTTATGGCACGTGAGTGAGTTAGTTACTCCACGTGTGAACTTAATCCACCTAAAACAATATAAGCTACATGTAGTTTTATACACCAAACAATATATTACACTTATACTACTGTCGTTTAAGTTTTGTTATTTATTTCTTCGTTTTGTTCTTCTTCTGTTGTATTCCTTCTCTTCCTTTCTGATGTGAACCACATTCTTCTCTTCCTTTCTGATGTGAACCACAATCTTGATACTCCCCCTCAAGATGAAAACCTGGATTGTGAATGATCACAATGTTCATCTTGGAAAGTAAAGCTCGCAGTTGTTGACAACTAAGAGCTTTTGTGAGTAAATCAGCTAGTTGAGAGTGAGTAGGAGTGAAGAACAGTCTGAGCACCTTATCTTGTACCTTGTCTCTGACCAAGTGGCAATCAATTTCTATATGCTTGGTTCTCTCATGAAACACGGGATTCTCACAAATGTATAAGGCTGCCTGATTATCACAGAAGAGCATAGCAGGCTTGAAATGGAGAACTTCTAAATCCTTTAATAAAGCTAGAAGCCAAGTTATTTCACATGTGGTCACAGCCATGGCTCTATATTCTGCCTCAGCAGATGATCTAGAGACTATAGACTGCTTCTTGGTCTTCCATGAAATTAGAGAATTGCCTAGAAAAATACAAAATCCAGTGGTGGATCTTCTGGTGTCAACACATGATGCCCAATCTGCATCTGTGTAAGCTTTTAATTGTAAGTCTGATTTTGATGACAAAAGAACACCCTGACCAGGACTCCCTTTAAGGTATTGCAACACTTTATAAGCTGCATCCAGATGTGGTTTTCGTGGTTTGGGCATGAATTGACTCAATTTTTGAACTGATATGCAATATCTGGTCTGGTGACAGTAAGATACAACAATCTCCCTACTAATCTTCTGTAAACACTAGGGTCAGGTAGCAACTCCCCACAAAACTTACTTAGCTTCAAATTCTGTTCCATAGGAACTCTGCTAGGTTTGGAACCTGTCATCCTAGCATCTTTAAGTATTTCTAAGGCATATTTCCTTTGGCACAAGGAAATGCCTAAGTCTGATCTGGCCACTTCAAGACCAAGAAAAAATCTTAAGTCCCCAAGGTCTTTTAGCTTGAACTCTTGATTCAAAAACACCTTAAGTTCATCAACAGCATGAGCATCATTGCTGGCAATGAGTATGTCATCAACATACACCAAGAGAGCTATAAAAGACTGATTACACTTCTTTGTAAAAAGAGAGTAGTCTGACTTAGATTGCTTGAATCCACATTTCAAAATGGTAGAGGAGAACTTGGAGTACCATTGTCTTGAGGCCTGCTTCAAACCATACAAAGACTTGTTTAGTTTACACACCAATTGCTCCCCCTTGTTGTGAAATCCTTGAGGCAGATGCATGTAAACATCCTCATGGAGATCACCATGGAGGAAAGCATTGTTTACATCAAGTTGAACAAGGTGCCAGCCCTTCACAGCAGCAATGGCAAGTAAAGTCTTCACTGAAGTCATCTTAGCCACTGGAGAAAAAGTATCTGTGAAGTCCAAACCCTCTTGTTGGGTGAAGCCTTTGGCCACAAGCCTAGCTTTGTACCTCTCCACTGTCCCATCAGCCTTATACTTGATCTTGTATACCCATTTGCACCCAATTGCCTTCTTGTGAGGATGTAGGGAAGCAAGAGTCCAGGTCTGATTAGACTCCAAGGCTGTAATCTCATTATCCATGGCATTCTGCCACTTAGTATCTTTGACAGCCTTAGAATAAGACTTGGGCTCAGAAACAGCATTGATTAGGGAACAAAAATGGGAATAAGAAGATGATAAACCAGAAGAATTGAGGTAATCAGATAAAGGATATGGAGTACCTGACATGGAAGAGAGACACCCTGACTTGATGGAGGAATTGGAATGAGTAATCTGAGCATGAACAACATTACTGCATTTATAGTCTTGCAAATAAGCAGGAGCTTTACTGATTCTAGTAGATTTTCGTAAGGAAGGAATGGACACAGGAGTTGAGATAGGAATATTATTGGAAACAAGTAAAGGATCTGCAGAATTGACAGTAGGTAAAGGATCTGCAGAATTGACAGTAGAATGTATAGGTTCTGCAGAATCATCAGCAGCATGAATGGGAGAACTAGGAATGGAATTGGGAATGGAAGCATGTATAAGTTCTGCAGAATCATCAACAGCATGAATGGGAGAACTAGGAATAGAATTGTGAATAGGATCATGTATAGAACCTGCAGGAATAGTAGCAGGAAGAATTGGGGAAAAGTTTGAGAAATCTGAAGTGATGTTGGAGTCAAAATTAGGCAAAACAGATGTGGAATCAAGAATTGGAGGTGTGACAGGAGGAACATGTTGAGAATTAGAGGGTAATAGGTCATTGTAAGAATCCAGGGAAGGAAAAATATGAGGCAAGTGAATGGTAGAATAAGGTGAAGCTGAATAAGTGGAGGATATGAAGGGAAAGACAGTCTCATGGAAGAGGACATCCCTAGATAGAGAAATTTTCTTTGTAGCTAAATCAAGGACCTTGTAACCCTTAACTCCATAAGGATAACCCAGAAAAACACATGGCAGAGACCTAGGAGCAAATTTGGACATATTGTGAGACAAAGTAGAGACAAAACATAGGCATCCAAAAACTTTTAGATGATCATAGGAGGGAATTTTGTTATAAAGTTTCTCAAAAGGAGTTTTGTTGCCTAAAATGGAAGATGGCAGTCTATTGATAATATACACAGCAGCTAGAACACAATCACCCCAAAAGGTAAGAGGCATATTGGACTGAAATTTTAAGGCTCTTGCAATGCTCAATATGTGTTGATGTTTCCTCTCCACAACTGAATTCTGTTGTGGAGTGGCTACACATGAATGTTGATGTAAAATTCCATGAGAAGCATAAAATTCTTTTAGGATAAACTCTTGAGCATTATCAGTCCGAATAGCCTTGATTTTGGTGTTAAACTATGTGGATATCATGTTGAAAAAGGAAATCAACAATGGTCTAGTTTCTGATTTGTTTTTCATAAGATACAACCATGTGGACCTAGTTGCATCATCAACTATGGTAAGGAAATATCTAAAACCATCATGAGTGGATTTGGCAAAAGGACCCCATACATCACAGTGAATAAGATCAAAAGCAGATTCAGACATATGATTGAAGAAAGGAAAGGGCAAACGTTTTTGTTTTGCAATGGGACAAAGAGTACAAGTTTTAATGCTATGAATATTGCTTACATCAGGAATACAATCATGTAAAGCAAGTAATTTTGCATCTGAAGCATGTCCTAGTCTAAGATGCCAAAGGAAAGGCTTGGTTATGACAGGAATTTTAGAAACATTATTGACAAAAGTATTGAAGACAGAATCCAGAATAGAAGATGCTGCAAACTCAGTTTTGCAAGGAGTTGTAGATAGCAAGTAGAGGTTGTTATGTAGTTTACCCACTCCAATCGTTTTCCAACAAGAAAGTGCCTGTATGAAGCATAAATTGGACAAGAAAACACAGCAACATGATAGGCTTTTTGTCAATTTACTCACTGATGTCAAATTGAAAGTGAAAGCAGGAACACGTAGCACATTTTCAAGAATAAGGCTAGCTGTAACTTGAATGGTGCCAATGTGTGTGACAACTACTCTTTCACCATTAGGTAATTGAACAAAAGATGAAATGGAACTTGTGATTTTGGTGAAAAGGTTAACAGAATGGACAATGTGATCTATTGCCCCAGTGTCCAAGACCCAAGTTTGTTTTCCAAGAATTGTTTTATTGGCTGGATTTGATGCAAAAATGGAATGCTGCATATTCAAGCACACAGAGTCTTGTAGAGAAGCACAAAGATTACCTGAAATGGCAAAATTTGCTGTAGCTGCAACATCATTGGAAGTACCAGATGTGGATGTATGAGTATTCAGTAAAGAAAGCAGCTGTTGATATTGTTCTGAAGTAAAAGGAAAATGATTATTCTGAGGCACGAATTCAGGTTGACCTTGATCATCATCAATCATAACTTGATTAGCCTTGGCAAACCTTCCTTTTTGCTTATAACCTGGAGGAAATCCAACAATCTTGTAACATTTGTCCATAATGTGACCAAGCTTCCCACAGTGGCTGCACACAGGTCTTGCTTTGGCATTATTTCCTTTGAAATTACTCCCATTTCTGTTGTTTGGAGAAGAACCTTGATTGAGAGCTTGGTTCTTAACTGCAAGTACAGCTGATTCAACAGAGGGAGCACCATTAAAGGTTGAAAACCTTTGCCTTTCTTCCTGGATTACCAATGAGAAAACCTTATCTATCGATGGAACAGGCTCCATCATAAGGATTTGAGTCTTGACTTGTGAATAGCATTCATTCAGTCCATTGAGAAACTGCATAATTGAATCTTGATGATAAAGATGTGCAATCTTATCATTTATTCCACAATTGCATTTGCCACATGAACAACTTGGTAAAGGCCCGAGATTCAACAATTGATCCCAAGCAGCTTGAATATCAGTGAAGAAGGTTGTTACAGTGGAATCACCTTGCAATATAGTGGAAATTTGATTCTGGAGCTGAGAAATTCTAGGTCCATTTGCTTGCAAGAAACGAATCTTAAGTGCATTCCACACTGCAAAAGCTGTGTCTCTGTAAATGACACTAGCTTTGATGTGAGGTGATACAGAGTTCAAGATCCAAGATGAGATCATCGAATTGCATTTTGACCATGCCTGTTTCTCGAGCGGTGTGATTGCCATGGAAGCAGTGATGGAGCCATCAACAAAGCCAAGTTTACTTTTGGCATCCAAAGCCATTACCATCGCTCTAGACCAGGTTGGATAGTTATCCTCAGTCAAATGTTGAGCAACGAGGATCGCACCAGGAGATTCTCCATGATGCATAAAGAATGGACTGCGAGGATCCTCCATTGGAGTAAGCTCGCGATGTGAAGAACTGGATGAAGTGGTTTCAGTGTTTGACGCCATTGATAAAAGCTCAGGCTCTGATACCATATAAGAAAGCACAAGTATCTATAGAGAGAAACGAAGTGCTAGAGAGAATTCAAGTTGAAGAAAAACTGATTTTACATTAATGAATTAATCTATACAACCTCTGTATCTAAATACCAAAAACAGAGAGCATCATCTGTAAATGACACTAGCTTTGATGTGAGGTGATACAGAGTTCAAGATCCAAGATGAGATCATCGAATTGCATTTTGACCATGCCTGTTTCTCGAGCGGTGTGATTGCCATGGAAGCAGTGATGGAGCCATCAACAAAGCCAAGTTTACTTTTGGCATCCAAAGCCATTACCATCGCTCTAGACCAGGTTGGATAGTTATCCTCAGTCAAATGTTGAGCAACGAGGATCGCACCAGGAGATTCTCCATGATGCATAAAGAATGGACTGCGAGGATCCTCCATTGGAGTAAGCTCGCGATGTGAAGAACTGGATGAAGTGGTTTCAGTGTTTGACGCCATTGATAAAAGCTCAGGCTCTGATACCATATAAGAAAGCACAAGTATCTATAGAGAGAAACGAAGTGCTAGAGAGAATTCAAGTTGAAGAAAAACTGATTTTACATTAATGAATTAATCTATACAACCTCTGTATCTAAATACCAAAAACAGAGAGCATCAGAGAGCAAAGAAAATATCCCTAAATACACGGAGGTAGTTATGGCACGTGAGTGAGTTAGTTACTCCACGTGTGAACTTAATCCACCTAAAACAATATAAGCTACATGTAGTTTTATACACCAAACAATATATTACACTTATACTACTGTCGTTTAAGTCTTGTTATTTATTTCTTCGTTTTGTTCTTCTTCTGTTGTATTCCTTCTCTTCCTTTCTGATGTGAACCACATTCTTCTCTTCCTTTCTGATGTGAACCACAATCTTGATACACTGTTTGTAATGTCGAAAAGGGCAATGCTTTTGTTTTCTTTTTTCTTTTTGATAAGAAATGGGCAATGCTTTTCTCTCTTGAAGTTCTGTCAATTCACTCTTGTTCTCGCCTTTATATTGGGGCTTTTAAATGATTGTAGTTTAAACTTCGAGATTTTCTAATGAGTCACATTCATTGCAGCTATTAGGGATTTTTAATTTGTTTTTAATCTTGCCTTGCATACCGTTGTCTTTGGGTTAGAACCTAAGTTACCTCTCTCAGGATTCTTCTTATTTGTTTTCTTGTTCATCCATGCTATGTTGCTTTGTTTGGGAAGGAAAGAAGGATTCAAAAAGCCTACTATGTCATTTTTCTTTCTGTCATATTTGTGGCAAGTTTTGTTTTTGGAGATTTGGTCTGCCCCTCCCCATGAATTCTCTGTTAGAAGTTTATTTTGATTTCAAGGTCAATTGGCAATGTGCTTTATATTGTTACCTTGAAAAATTGCAGAGTGTTTGCATTTTCTTCTCCTTTTATACGTTCTATTTTCTCATTCTCAAATGGATTCATTTTTTTGGTTCAGGCTATATATTACAAATTTAAAGGTTTATTTAGTGTCAGGTTATTTAAAATTTTAAATTGATGTGGCACTTAGTACATTGGCAGAACCAGTAAATAAAGTCTTAAAATGTAGAGGATCTTGTTTATTTCATTAGGCTCACTCGTTTTCATTATATGATTCTGTCCCCACGTCTTGTATCTTCAGTCTTGTTGGTCTTTGCAAAATGTGGTTATGGAGGGAGCTGGTCCTTAGCAACTTGTGAATGGGGTAAATAAAAGGGTTTTTTTTTTTTTGCCAAAGAAATAAAAGTAATATTAGTTGTGGATCTATATAAATGTGAGTGTCACAATCTGTCACTTGAGCACGTTGGGAAAAGTTGGAAATCTTTCCCATATGTGAATTGTGTGCATTGATTGGAGATTGAATTATCAATCTTTTTAGGTCCATTTGGTTGAGGAGAGGGAAAAGTGAGAGGATAAAAGATAGGAAGGTGATAAAAAAGTGGGAGGATAGAAAAGATTTTAGTTGGCCTCAATTGTATTTGATTAAGGGTGGAAAAGTGAAAGAGATTATTTGGTTAAGGATGGAAAAGTGAAAGGATGAAAAAAATGTGTTTGTATAAATTTACTCATATGTCCATACTAAAAAATGATGCCCATTTAAATAAAAAAAAGTGGCAAACAACCAACAAAAAGAAAGAAGTAATCACTCAAACTTATTAAAAAAGAAAAAATCATATCTAGAAAAAAAAATTATATCCAATTAAACCTTAAAAAAAAAAAAGGAGAAAAAAAGAAGAAGAGCAAAATGGAAGAAGCACCCACTTATTTGTATCACACGTCCATAAAAAATAAAAAAATAAATAAAAAAATGAATTTTCTTTAATCCCTCTTTGCAATCAGCAATAAGAACGTCATTTCCATGGGTTTGATCTTCACCTTTCAGTAACAGGTCCACCACAATCTTCACATCCAATTCAATCAGCACGTTAGTCAAGTTCAAGTTCAACGTTGGCAGAGACTTGAGCAAGCCAAGTTCAACGTTGATGGAAAACCGTTTTGGTGTAAAGAGGTTTGATCTGAAAAGGAGCGTGGTGATGAGCAAAAGTAATTTCAGATTATATCATAGACTCGAGTATTTACTTAATTACTCATGGATTATGTGAGACTCTTGAGCAAGCCAAGTTCATCTAGCAAGCGGTTTGACCTAACTAAGAAGAAGCATGGTGGTTGAAATAAATAATTTCAGATTATATTTATCATGTTTTATTATAAAAAATAAAATTAAAAAATTAAAAAGAGTAAGTTATCATAGACTCTTGAGTATTTACTTAATCACGGATTATGTGAGAACTTTCTTTTTTTTCTTTTTTTTTTTTTGTGGGTATTCGAATTAGCAAGCTTAGAAGGTAAGTTTTTTCTTGGCTAAAATCTAAAACTTACCTTCTAAGTTTCACATTTTTGTCATTTCAGTCCTCTAAGTTTAACTTTTGTCATTTCAATCCTCTAAATTTCAATTATACTCAATTCAATTATCTGTTTGCCATCTGTTAAATTACATTGTTAACTTACATAAAACAAAGCCATTTTACGGTTTAATTAATATTTAATTTTTTTAATTTCTGAATTTTAGAAAAAACGTTAATAAAAAAAAAACCATAAATTAAACCCAAAACCAAAGTCTGAGAAACCCCGAAAACATAAACTAAACCCAAAACGTTAATAAAAAAAAACATAAACTAATCATAAATTGGAAATTACTGGGGATTAAGAGGTCTAGTCAAAGCTTACATTTTCCATATTGTTTTTCAATTGTTGATTTGTCTCAGTCGCACACGGTTTGGAATTTTGCTAAATATTTTTGGTTTGCCTTTGGCATCAATTAAACATAGTGCTACATTTCAATAATGGTTATGTCCAGCACACAGAAATTTACTATGATATCATTCCAATCTCTACCTCTTGTGACAAAACGGAAACTCATACGGGTTTTATGAAGAGCGATATCAAAGAACCTAATTTCATGAATTAGGGGTGGGCAATAGAACTCGATTGTGGCGCCAATCAAAGGCGGTGGGATAAAAGACCCAGATTTAATTTAACGGAAATTAAATGGAAGACTGAATTGAGTATAATTGAAACTTAGAGGACTAAAATAACAAAAGTCAAACTCAGATGATTAAAATAACAAAATGTGAAACTTAAAATGTAAGTTTTGCGTTTTAATATATATATATATATATATATTTATTTATATATTTTTAGATAGAGATAGAAATTGTATCCTAGATTTAAATGTGAAGTGTATGGGATAGATTAGGATGAGTGTTTAAATGTTGTCATTGTGATGTTTATTAATTGCTTGTATTGTGTTGGCCAGATATGGTACGCATGAGTTGGAACAATTTCTTTGGATTGGCCATTTAAATCCAATAACCATTAAATACTTATCAAATTAATTGATAAGGACTCTCTCCTTGAATTTGGTTTAATTACTAAAAAATCAACTTCTTAATTAATATTTTTTTTATAATGAAATTCTCAGTTAAGACTTAGCAACAACATGAATCATTGAATCTCTCACTTCTTCTCATTTAGTTTGTCAACTCATTATTTAATTAATTCATTTAATCATTTTCAATTTTTAATATTAAAATGAACCACCATATGAGGGAGACCACAAATCCACAACACAAGGCGACTACTACAATGACTTCTAGGCCAAACACATAGCTAATGCAAATAACATCCAAGTGCAATGCATGAATCGTGCCCCCGCGTGCATGTATATATATATATATATATATATAGAAGGCAAAACTTAGGTATGGACCTTAAGTACAGTACTTTAGGTTCTCTATTTAAAATTTTGACACCTGTCCAATTTAACAGACCAAATAAACAGCGTTAAAACTTTTTTTTTTTTTCCTTCTTCCTTTTTTTTCTTCTTCCAAACCAAAAACCTCTCTACCAAACCACCGTAACCCTTCTCTTCCAATCCCAAAACCCATATTTCCTTCTTCCTTCTTTTTTTTGTATCTGCAAATGGCTTCTCTTCCAAACCCAAAACCAAAAAAAAAAAAACTCCATTTTTTTCCTTATCCATGATTTTTTCTTCTTTCTGATCTATGATTTTGTGGAAGTGTATGCTATTTGCGGCTGACCGATCCTAGGCTTCACAACCACTGAGTCTAAAAACTGATACTCTTCTCTTCGTTCATTGAATACTTGGATAATTTGATTCAAGGGGCAAGCTTCTTGGTTCATTCGTAATTGGTTGCGACGATTCCACATAGCCCAACCCATAAAAGCCAACAAATCTGGATCCTTACTATTGGAGATGGCAAACTGAAAAATCTCTAGAAAGCTTCGGCCCTGCATATTGTGTAGCCACTGCGACTGAGGGTCCGAACTCCATGCAGCCTGCTCATCTGAGCAGAAATAAATAGCATGGGAGCCATCTTCTATATATTTCAGTTGCTCTGTTTTAATTCGCACCACATATGCCAGCTGTTTTTTGGTTTGAAACCCAGTGGATCTGGCTTTTATTTCTTGATCTTTCATGTTTGGTTACTGAGAAAATGAGAAAAAAAGGTTCCTTTTTTTTTGTTTGAGACCCAGTAAAAAATGAGGCAACTGGAGATTTGAAGCCTGGGTTCTTGCAGTACAGGGAAAAAAAAGAAAGAAGGAAAAAAGAAAAAATTTTAAGCCGTAGGTTAACGCCGTTTGTTTGGGATGTCAAATTAGACAGGTGTCAAAATTTTAAATAAAAAATCTAAGGTATTGTATCTTAAATATTGTACCTAAATTTTGTCTATATATATATTAAAAGTCAAATCTGAAAAAAACCAAATTAAATATCAAATTTGAAGCCTAATTTTGCCAGGTCCTATCTAAAATTTTCAATCTCTATGCAAAAGTAAATAATACATTAACTCTTAATATGCAAGCCAAGAAGACCACAATAATAACTTAAGCAAGAGCATCACACCAGCACACTGATATGGGTAAACTCTTAAGCTCCTCTCTCTCTCTCTCTCTCTCTCTCTCTCTAACGTTTCCTTCATCCTTCATATTTTCAGACAATCTGTATTCTATTTTATTTCATATGTTTAATGTGCAAAGATTCTATATTTTATTTCATATTTTCTTTACCAAGGTTTGGCTTCATCAAAATATGATATTCGGAAAAGATATTCATGTCTGCCAAGGTCAGTAGTTTTTAATTTATATTTATAACGATGTTTAAATTCAAAGATATCCCGCTTTATCTCCATTTACTTTTTATGATTGGATTATAATAATAAAAAATGATGTTATTAGAATTTTTTGGGAATTTCAGTTTTATGTTATTTTTGGTTATTGAGAATCATGGTTTTTTTTTTTTAAGATAAATAAAAAATAAAAAATAAAAAGACTATATAGTATTAAGAAAGGAAATTTGTAATATCTTTGAGTAAATTGTTGTGGTTTTTTTTTTTTTTTTTTACTCCAACATCCAAATGTTCCATTAGTGGTGCTTGGGTAGTAATTTACATAGCCAGACTTTCATGTGTTTAAAGAATTTGTAAAGTTAAATATGAAAGATTCATATAGTTCTTTGTATGTTTCATGTTGTGATTCAATAGGCCTTACAGTTTTTTTTTTTTTAGAATAATAGGCCTTACATTAGAAGTAATATCCCTGCCCAAATAATATTGCCTATTGATTTAGTGTGATATATGTATTGGAGTAGTGTTGGCATTTATGTGGTATGATTCCAGTATCTATAACCTCAATCTAAAATTCTCAATTAAGGGCAATCATTTTTATATGTTTCTAGTGTCATCAATGGGCCAAGTCGGGCCAACCCAGCCCATTCTTACTTGGCCTGTGAGCACAATGGGCTGGGTATAGTAGGATATTAACTAAATAACAGGCCGAGTCATGGGTTGGGGTTGGGCTGGGCCGAAAGAGAAAACCCCAGCCCATGACCCTGCCCATAGGCAATGCCCATTTCGTCTTTAGTGTACTGGGCTACTCATGCACTTGTGTTAACATCTTATTTTATTATTTTTATAAGGAAAGAATTAATTTTTATAAGGGAATAATCAATCTATTATTTTTTAATAGAAAGAATCAAAGAATTTAATACTTAATTAAAAAAAATTATGGTAAAATCTATTTAATTTTTTGTTTTGTTGATGGAAACCTTTTTTTTTTTTTTTATTAAGGCTTTAAATAGTTTTTAATTTTTATCTTTAATTTAAAAAAATGTCATATGGTTAATTCAAAGTTGTTAAACTACTAGGAAAATATATATTTAGTAAACTAAGTTAACATAATCACTTTAAGTATCTTAGTGGTGTAAAGAGTTCTTTTAAGAAATTCCTTTATAACATCTCAAAATCAATCCTTCATACTGATTCTATATATTTTTGTTATGAATTCTAAGTTATTAAGCTGAGCAATTGGTTAGGCCAATGGGCTAGGCTACTGGGCTAGCCCATCGGGTACCCATGGGCATAAAAACTAGCTCACGACTTGACTCATTGGGCTAGTAGGCTACCAATGGGCATCAACAACAACGGACCAGGCCGCTCATTAGCCTAGTGAGCCATCAGTCTTTTGGATCGGGCCTTGGGCCATGGGCTATTTGGTGACCTCCCTTAATATTTTCCTTTTAGTTTTGTTTTGTCTCTAGGGGAAATTGTTGGCACGACTTTTTTCAAAAAAGTTCTCTAAAAATATATATTATTTATTAAAACTTATTGAATTTCCTTAATTTTGATGTCAAATAACTTATTTATTCTACTTAGCACAAAAGTCAAGACAACTACCTCACTCAATTAAGTAAAAGCCTCTCATCATTATCATTATTGAATGTTTTTGTGCATTAACACGGATCATAAACTAGTAAACATGGCAGTTATTATAGCAATGAAGAAAAAAGGGCAACCAAAGTGAACATATTGCCCATTAATTATATCATAATTTGGAGTCTTCTGTGAGAACCACAATCCAAGACGACCCTTTTTTTTTTCAAAAAAGTTCTCTAAAAATATATATTATTTATTAAAACTTATTGAATTTCCTTAATTTTGATGTCAAATAACTTATTTATTCTACTTAGCACAAAAGTCAAGACAACTACCTCACTCAATTAAGTAAAAGCCTCTCATCATTATCATTATTGAATGTTTTTGTGCATTAACACGGATCATAAACTAGTAAACATGGCAGTTATTATAGCAATGAAGAAAAAAGGGCAACCAAAGTGAACATATTGCCCATTAATTATATCATAATTTGGAGTCTTCTGTGAGAACCACAATCCAAGACGACCCTTTTTAAATTCTCCTCTTTAATGGATTAATAGAATGAATGTCCTCATTACTCAATATGGAGATTTAACAAAAATCCCTATGATTGTTGTATATATAATATTTAAGAAGATCTCAAAATGGAAGCGGAAAATTTATATATATATATATTTTTTTTTAGAATCAATACTTTGAACTTTATTAAATAGTAAGCAAAACAACCAGATAAATAGCAATGGTGTGCGATGGGACATCTTCCCTCCACAATTGAAAACTAGTGACATGTTGTGCATGTCGAATTAGGTTGTGAGCTACACTATTCCCTTCTTTGCGAACATGTGGAAACCTAAAACAATGAGATAAATTTGCAAAACATTTAACCGTATGACTAAATAAACTAAAAGAAATCAAAGAGAACGAGTCAGAATCTCCTTCTGGGATGGCAACAATTAAACTCAGATCAGCAACTAATTGTAGAGCACTCGATATAGCCAAAGTTTCAAAATCCATGACAGTTAAGGGGAGAGGGATGATTTCAACCCTGTGCCAAGCCCTACCTTGGCAATCTCGAATAATCAATCCAATCCCAACCCTATCATCTCCTTGAAACAATGCATCGATGTAATTTGTGCCGAAAACCTCCACAGTTACATTAATAGTCAATCCCCAGAAAAACATTGATTCACCTCCTCGCAGAGTTATTGGGTAAACAAACACACTTTCACATTGAATTTTCCTCGTCACCTCTTTTAGCCTAGCTTCATCTGCCCATGTTTCGGCTAAGAACACGACATAGGGATCTTTTGCCCGCACCATCTCAGCAAGCCCGTTCACTGTACATGGGTTCCCAAGCCCACGACAATTTCAGACTAAGCAACTCATTATGATTGGCGAAGCTGAGTATCAACCTCCACCATTGAAAAAAGTTTGGCACTCTCATCTTCTGAAACTCGACTATGCTTGCAAGGTAACTCCAGATGACCATCACCACTCCTCTTCCCACAAGTTTTCCTCCCCTCTTCTGTATAGCCCACGGATTCTGAGTAGTTCCCACTAGGGCTTAATTTTTGGGTTCTCAAGGTGCTGTTGGAAGCAAACTTCAAATTAGATGGGAGAATTTTTTTTTCATGTTGCCCTAATTCCAGCTGGCCGTGTTGCTTGCTTCTCAGTTGAGGTGGCATGCTGAAAATGGTAAGGAATCTCCTCATTAATTGCTACCTCCTTCTTTTGACTTAAATCAGAATTAATGTAATTAATTCCCGTTACACCCTCATTAAGCCCCTTTATTGGAATTTCAAACAATTCTGACGTTGGCATCTGATTTGTAATAGACTTCATGGCACCATAACCCTCCTCCATAATGTTAGAAGCATTAATAGGATTAGTAATGATTGAGATAGACTCCATATTCGGCTCAACCACTGAAACATCTTGTAATGTATCAGCCACATTAATATCCTCCTGTGTCATGCCATCAATGACCTCATCACTGCCTTTACCCGTTGCCATGTATGACTAATTCACCTCCACCGAACCACCACTACCTGCCTGCCTCTCCACTACTCCTAGTTGTGAGTTGAAGACCTGAGCCGTGGCATTAACTCTGGTCTTATTTTGCTCACAATATCCGGGGACATAAATTACGTCCCTACCTGTTGACGTATATGGGGCTGCCTTCAACGAAGAATCAAATTGTTGTTGCTCCGATTTAAGCGTACCCTTGCTATCAATCCATAAATCACAGCTCTTATCATTGTGATTCAGACGTCCGCACCAAAAACAGATGTTAGGCAGTCTTTCATACTTGAACTTCACCCACACTTTTTCTCCATTCGCCATTGTGATTAGCCTTCCACGGCATAGGGGAAGAGAAACATCTATGAGTACTCAAACTCGTATGAAAAGACCACCATCATCATCCACAGCCCCTGCTGATTTTTGCACCTCACCAACTACTTCACAAATATCTTCAGCCACACGACTATTCGTATAACAAACTAGAATATCGTGAACTTGTACCCAGAAAATGGTCATTTTGAAAATCAAGTCACGAACAGGAACATTAGAATTGTATCTTTGCAACATGACTAAGTGTGACTAAGTGTTTGTCGAAACTCCATGGTTGATTTTACAAAATCCTATCCACATCACCCAGATTGTCAAAAACAAATAAGACTCTCTACTCCTTGTGATTTCGAATTTTGAAACCATTAGTAGACCTCCAAAGTTGTTTGAAGGTCCTTGCCATTGTTTCCATATTCAAAAATCGAGGGTTTAAAAAATGTGCTGCTAAAAGAAATTCCCTCGATCTTTGGTCACGCTGGAGAACAAAACCTGTTGTCTACTTCTCTGACAAGAAGAAAGTACTCCACTTGGTAGCCAGATCCTCCATAATACAATTTAGAGAGAAGATAGCCTAATTAGTGTTTCCCTAAACCCCAAAAAGAAAAAAAACCCACAAGCTCTAATGACAAACTTGTTGCCTTAGAGAACAAAACTCTACTTCTTAGAAGGGACAAAACACTTCTACTGCTGTTGGGAAAGGGAGAGAGCTCACTCACCTATCAACAGAGAGACCTTTTTCCATATTCTTAAATCTATTAGATTATAACTAAAAACAGCAAAGAATGGTTTTATTTGTCATGAACATAATTTTAAAAAGCTAATTATTTAAATGACAAATTTTAGCTTCAAAATTGGTTGTAGTATAACGTTATTCAATAAAATAAATATTACTACATATTCTAAAAATCTAACCGTTGAATTACATATTCTTTACGCTCTAAATACATATGTTAAATTTTTTGTCAACCGAATATTATTTAATATATGATCTATAGGCTTATGTTTTATGCATAACTTTAAATTACAAAAACTTACAATTTAAACAATTTATTGATGACATAGATATTGATCTTTAATTTTTTTAAAAAAATTTACAAGCATGGAGGATATAAGAAAAAGATGTAATCTAATGGTGGATTTATCAAAATTCATCTCCAATAAAAAGATATTATGTAAGATTGTAGCCATAGGTTACAACCAATTTTGAAGTTAAACTTTGTCTTTGTTAGAGATATATTAGCTCATTAGCATAAGCCCAAGCCTAATTCTAATTTGTGTGCAAGCCAAGGGGCTGTTTGGATTTTAGTATTTCCATCACTCATCACTCAAAAATGGTGGGACCCATCCAGAGAAAAGCTGTTTGGACCTGTTTTCAAGTTTTGTTTCCATCACTTATTCTCTGGTTTTTTAGTAATAAGTTAGCAAAACTAAAACAAGTTTTGGGTGTTTTTGAGTTATGGAAACTGAGTTATGATAGCATTTTTGTAAATACACACACATTAAGGGACCCACGGTCAGAGCACTTCTCAAGTCCAACCACAACTTTTGACAAACCCACCAACAGCTCATTCAGTGAATACAACGCCTGATCACTTCACACCACAACTCCAAACCACACAAAGCACAAAACACCATCCAACCTCATACCTCCTCATGCACACCTTCAGCCCAACCACGCCCACCGAGCCAACCTCAGCCAACCCGTGCCACCCCGAGCTCAGACCGTTCTTCACGACGCCACCCCGAGCTCAAGCCATTTTTTAATGTTTCAAGTCCTAGAAAACCTAGATTAAGCACCAAACAAAAACTAACAAAATCCAGTAAAATTAAACTTAGAAATATAAACGTTGGAAGAGATCAGCTCCACTAGGTCATGATGGATGAGATCAACGCCGCTGCTGCACGTCGAAGGAGATCTTACAGCACTGGGTGACAATGGGCACGAGGTAGGCGGCGCTGGGTGACGGTGGATTTCCTTTGCTGGGTTCGTCGAGGGTTTTAGGAGAAACAGGGCTGAAGGGAAAAATAAATGAAATGACTTCGATGCTAGTGTGTTACACGGGTATGCTAACCGAGAGCCAGACATGGTGCTCAGGCAGTGAGTCCCACAAAAAGTAAAATTTTTTGAGTTATCAGAAGTTGGAAACAAGTGCTAAACATATCAGCTTAGGAAGTTAGGGTATTTTTAGTGGTAAGTGATGAGTTATTGAGTGATAAGTAATGATATTTCAGTGATAAGTGATGAGTAAACTTTTTTTTATCCAAACAGCCCCCCCAAGTCTTCTACTTGCACTAAAAATCTATTAGTTTAGGGTTTAGTCTACTATATATAATTATGTTATGGTTCATTGTAACATAGATTTTATACTACACCCTTATATAATAAAGATATAACCCTTGAGGGTTTCCTCCGTGGATGTAGGCCAATGTTCTTGTGTTCCTATTTTATGCTTCCCTCTTACGCATCTATTCAAGCATATTCAACATGGAATATATCATAGCTTGGACCTGGGCTAATATATCTCTAACAGTCCTTATTTAAATTGAATTTTCATAAAACTACTTTTACCCTAATATAAAAGAGTAAAACTTTCATTCAGTCCAATACACTAAAAAAACACATGAATAGCATATTACCGTTTTTAAAATGACATGATATAATTTTTAATCACTTATCAAGTTTGTGTTGCCACTTGCCACTCGAGCATTGGAGGAACCAAACTCTCTAGGTAAAAAATGAATTTGTGATACAGAATACTCCACAATATTTTCTATTTTTTATTAAAAAAATGTAAACTTGTAAACTACACCCATTATTTTTGGTCAATTGTTATTTTAGTTCTTTAAAAGTTTTACTTTTATCGTTCTAGTAATGTAAGTTTACATTGCAATTTACAATCACCATCAGTCATTCTATCCAATTTTCCATTAGTTATTAAATTTTTGTTTTAGTAAAAATCATTAAATTTTGTTTGAAATAATTAAAAATTTTAAAACAAAAAACATGAACCCATATTTGGGAATTCGGCACACACAGATCTTCACCATGAAGACTTTCCAAATTTTCAGCAATACTAGGGCTCAAATGAAGCTTTATAAATTCAAATCACATTCAGCAAACTCAAAATTACTTTTTTAAAAAATCATTTTTATCTATTTAAAAATAATAAATTGATTATAAAAATATTTGAAATTTTGGGTAACACAATTTTCCTAGATTTTCAAACGTGCCAAACACTCAAAAAAAAAAAATTATACCAACTATAAATCCAACCTGGCCAACGGGGGCTTGGTTGAGTGGGTAAGGTTCGGACACTTCGTGCACCACACCTAGGTTCGAATCTCGCTGCCCGCAGGAGTCCGTTGGTGGGCAAACTTAGTGGGGTTCATCCCCCACACAGTTTGGTAGGCGCGTACCTTCAACTGGGAGGCTTGTCAGCTGGCTCCCTACCCGGGGGTGTAATATAGCCATAAAGGTCCCCATTTTTGTTTCTCAAAAAAAAAAAAAAAAAACTATAAATCCAACCCAAAAAAATCAAACCAAGTAACCCAAAAATGAAAAACACAAATAGCTTACCACAAATAAACCATGTAAGAGCATTAGTGGCACCCTAAATTTACACCATATTTTTGGTTTTAAACATATTTTTCCTCTTTTAGTTAACTACTTTTTCTTTTCTCTTACTATTCCTTATTCTAAACCATATTCGATTTGAATATTATTTTTTTATTCATTTTTTATTATTCCTATCATTTTTCAAAACACTTTTAGCTAACTATTTTTTTCTTTTCACTCGCATATTCCTTATTCTAAATCATATTCGATTAGAATATTATTTTTTCATTAGTTTTTTTTATCATTTCTATCACTTTTCAAAACACCCACTTTGTGTAAGGTCATAAATAGTATTATTACCAAAATTACCAATCCAAAGAACACAAATATTAACGAAAAATAAATAAATAAACTCTTTCTCCTTGAAGAGAAAAACCACTGGATAAACTTCAAATAATTTCATTATTATCAAAACAATTACAATAATTCTCAAGTTTATCCTTAACTTGAGATTTATCAAATAAAATAGTAAATCATTTTGTGTATGTCTCACGGCTAAAAAAAATCTCCTTGTTTTCTTTACTCTCACACATACTAATTATTTAGCTCAAAGGCGACAACACTTTGCTCTCTGAGTCTCATCTATGTTTTCTTCTCCACGCACAACTCTCACAGCTAAAAAAAATCTCCTTGTTTTCTTTACTTTCACACATACTAATTATTTAGCTTAAAGGCGACAACACTTTGCTCTCTGAGTCTCATCTATGTTTTCTTCTCCACGCACAACTCTCTCTCTCTCTCTCTCTCTCTCTCTCTCTCTCTCTCTCTTCTTTTTCTAGCACACACACACTAATTCTCCTTACTTTTATAAGCAAGCTAGCTACCTCACTTCTTTTTCCCAAGCAGCATATGGATCTTTTTTTTCTTTTTCTTTTTTTTTTTACAAAATAAAATTTCTACTCTACCTAATCTAAGTGTATGTGTGTGTGAACTCCCTCCTAGAGACTTGAACCCCGGCTCTAGCCCCTCCACACCCCACAAGCATTCATACTTGAGGAGTGACCACCGCACTAAGGGTGTGCGGTGCATATGGATTCCTAATAAAACTTGAGTTAGAACTCTTCTTAAGCTTGGACAACACACTCATTAAATGAGCTTACATGTGAGCTGGACTTTTGGTGTCATGCACCCAACACTATACTTCATCATAGTTACCAAGAAACAAAACAATAAACAAATGTTTAGGGATGAAGAGTGCTCCTTAAAGATATAGGGAGCAACTGTAACTGAAATCCATATTGGGCAGGAATAAGATGTAAGTTGATACCAATGACACAGTGACACCATGCCTGATTATAGGCAGTGGCTAAGGTTGAGGTTGGTCTTACTGTCAAGAACATGGTCTAGCCCTTGGCCTTGTGGTACTCTTCATCCACTTGCTCATATCTTATAAGGTGTGAAGAGGAAGTCTTTCTTTCCCATGTGGGACAACAAAATTGCCTTGGTTACAACATGGTCTAGCCCTTGGCCCTTGTGGTATTCTTCATCCACTTGCTTATCCCTTATAAGGTGTGAAGAAATTGTCTTTGTTACAACATGTCTAGCCCTTGGCCTTGAAGCAAAAATTGTCCCCACAAAAACAATAAAAGCTAAACCTAAAAATAACTAAAAATGACATTTGACTAAATTTGATAAGTATAATTTATATTTTTTACCAAATAAATAAATAAACCATGTGACAAATGGATTTTTTTTTTTTTTTGAAAGAGTTGCAACCTATTATTCTTTATACAACCATCATAAAATTTACTAGTTAATTAATTAAAACCCACGACTTTTATAGAACGTGTATAATATATTTACCATTTTTCATGTTTTACCTCAACATGTAAACTAAGAATTATCCTTTATTTAATTCTTGTTGGGATATGTATGGACAAAATTATAATCCTCAACTTTTGAAAAAAAAAAAAAAAAAAAAGGAAGTACGAACTACCTATCTGTCTGTCTATATATCTTCATGCGTTGACCAAAAACTCTGGAGAGAAGACTCTAATTTTCTGTTTCGTGCTCACTCAGCCTCGGCCTCAGCGTCAGCCTCAGGCTCAGGCTCTGGCTCAGCTCAACCTACAGCTACAGGAGAGTCAAACAACAACGCTCTTCAAAGTTCAAAACTGCCCCAATTGACACTGCCACCTCCTCACCTGAGCCTCGCCCAGTTGCGATTATGAGTTCAGTGGCGGTGGCCGTCAAAGGCGCTGCCGGCGGAGCTGGTGGTAAGGCAAGCCGACGCGCCGTTCGTTGGGCGGTCGAGAATCTCATGCCCGAATCCAGTCGGTTCATATTGGTCCACGTCATGCCCAAAATCACTTACATCCCGACTCCATGTATGTTTGTTTCTTCATTTCTCTCTGCTTTGTTGTTTGGTTCCCGAGAAAAATAGTTTAGTAAAAATTAAAACTTTTGAGAAAATACCCCCAAGAGAAAAGGACATGATTTTTTTTTTTTAATGGTTTTGTGTTCTTGTCTATTNTGGTACTCTTCATCCACTTGCTCATTTCTTATAAGGTGTGAAGAGGAAGTCTTTCTTTCCCATGTGGGACAACAAAATTGCCTTGGTTACAACATGGTCTAGCCCTTGGCCCTTGTGGTATTCTTCATCCACTTGCTTATCCCTTATAAGGTGTGAAGAAATTGTCTTTGTTACAACATTGTCTAGCCCTTGGCCTTGAAGCAAAAATTGTCCCCACAAAAACAATAAAAGCTAAACCTAAAAATAACTAAAAATGACATTTGACTAAATTTGATAAGTATAATTTATATTTTTTACCAAATAAATAAATAAACCATGTGACAAATGGATTTTTTTTTTTTTTTGAAAGAGTTGCAACCTATTAGTTCTTTATACAACCATCATAAAATTTACTAGTTAATTAATTGAAACCCACGGACTTTTATAGAACGTGTATAATATATTTACCATTTTTCATGTTTTACCTCAACATGTAAACTAAGAATTATCCTTTATTTAATTCTTGTTGGGATATGTATGGACAAAATTATAATCCTCAACTTTTGAAAAAAAAAAAAAAAAAAAAGGAAGTACGAACTACCTATCTTCTGTCTATATATCTTCATGCGTTGACCAAAAACTCTGGAGAGAAGACTCTAATTTTCTGTTTCGTGCTCACTCAGCCTCGGCCTCAGCGTCAGCCTCAGGCTCAGGCTCTGGCTCAGCTCAACCTACAGCTACAGGAGAGTCAAACAACAACGCTCTTCAAAGTTCAAAACTGCCCCAATTGACACTGCCACCTCCTCACCTGAGCCTCGCCCAGTTGCGATTATGAGTTCAGTGGCGGTGGCCGTCAAAGGCGCTGCCGGCGGAGCTGGTGGTAAGGCAAGCCGACGCGCCGTTCGTTGGGCGGTCGAGAATCTCATGCCCGAATCCAGTCGGTTCATATTGGTCCACGTCATGCCCAAAATCACTTACATCCCGACTCCATGTATGTTTGTTTCTTCATTTCTCTCTGCTTTGTTGTTTGGTTCCCGAGAAAAATAGTTTAGTAAAAATTAAAACTTTTGAGAAAATACCCCCAAGAGAAAAGGACATGATTTTTTTTTTTTAATGGTTTTGTGTTCTTGTCTTTTTTTCTACAGCGAAAAAAAAAAAATTGTTTCAAAAACATAATTTTGATGTTCTATGAAAAAACGACAACGATGTTTCCAAGAGTAATTCCCTGAAAACAGTTTTTAGAAACACGTTTTTGCTGTACTTTCTGTTTTTGTGAACTTCAAAAATGTTTTTAAATACATGAACTAAACAGGTCTTAGATTCATGTTTTAAAAAAAAAAAAAAAAAAAAAAAACTAGATTTTTAATAAAAGGCGTGAGAAAATTAAATTGTGTTCTCGATTGTGCCAAATATCATTAGTTGCTATATTAAAAAATACATTAGTAGAAGTAGTAAAAAAAAGGACATGTCAATTAAAGAGGTAAGTTAGGTAACGATGAGTATGATTTTGGATAATATGATATAATGGCGGAAAGAATACATGTAGTCGACCTTGATTATTCAATTGAGAACCCATAGTCGACCTTAAAGTTCTGGGACTAAGTCCGTCCTAAGAAGCACAGTCACTTCATTTAGGGTGTTGTACTCCTGTCTAACCGGTATTGTACTGCCCATTTCATGTTATAATTTTTCAAAAATTGCTCATGTCACAGTGTTGTACAATGTCCGTGTTCGTGTCTGTGCTTCCTAGACTAATTATTGGTTCATATTATTGCTATACATCTACTTGAGGTGAATTTTCCAATATTCTACAGTATATATCAACTATATTTGCAATTAACCAATAAAATAATATAGAAAATAAGTAATTATGGGCCAAATGTGTTTGAAATTGGACATAAATTTTTAAAACTGGCTGTGCTGTGGTGACCTACTTATATACTACAGCAGGAGAGCCTATGCCTATTGAAGAACTGGATGAGAATGTGGTGGCGATGTACATGGACGATATGAGAGTAAAGTTTGAAGAAGTCTTTGTACCATTCAAGAAACTATGCAAGACAAGAAAGGTGAGATTGTCTTCTAGATCAAGCTAGATTCTGTACATGTTGATCTTGTAAAGAAATATGAATGCTTATTATGGAACTTCTGTAGATGGAAACCCTGGTGCTGGAAGATGATGATCCTGCAGCTGCACTTCTCAGATATATATCTGAGTCAGGGATTACGAGTTTAGTGTTGGGTTCTTGCTCTTCAAATTTCATAGCGAGGTATGGCATCATTTTTGTACTCGGAGTATTACACATTCATTTTTCGTAAATATTTATGATGCTATATGGTTAGAATAATGTGTGTGTGTGTGTGTGTGAGAGAGAGAGAGAGAGAGAGAGATACAGAGAGTCAGAACAGTTGTGTTGTAACTATTTTGTACAATGAATATCAACATTATTGAGGACACCTAGGAGTGTATAGTAATTCATGGGAGTTACACATGTAGTGGCACAAGTTTGTTTGCAAGTTTTGGCTGCATAGATAGTGTGATATCTGAATTATGTGGTTTGAATTGGATTGGATAACTAATTACACATTGAGCATTTACAAGATCAAGTTAGGCTTTATAAGTCGTGACAAATGGTGTCATTTACTGACATCTAAACTCTATATATGTGGTCAATATAAAATGGTGAAGCCCTTCTTTGGCTATTTCTATGGTAAATTTGGGGTTTTTATTTCTGTACTTCCCTCAATGTTCTTATAGTAGTAGTTCTTTCTTTTTCTTTCCACATATCTTTTTTTTTTTGGGGGTCGGGAGTGGATCCAGTTTCATACTGTTTTATTTTGTGCTTCTTATGAGATTTATCGCAATTTCTTTAGGAGATTAAAGGGGCCAGGGATACCAACAACTATCCTAAAATGTGCTACTGGCATTTGCAATGTTTATGTTGTTTCTAGAGACGAAATCATCAATAAACCAGCTGACACCCCATCTGCTAATGGTGAGTTGGAAGTACATGCTATTTTGGGTAACAATTTTTCATGTTGTTAAATGTTTATCTGTTCCTCTTACAGAGAGCTGTATGCACGCAAGTTATACTCAAAGAGATTATGGAGAAGGTTCCAGTGATATTAATAATCAAATATCTTTGCTTCATTCTCCCTCCATAGAATCCAATGTTCACGGCAGCTTTGAAGCAACATCAATATCACTACCTAGTTACCAAAATTCTCTAGAACATGTGGATTCTTCAATATATGCTAGTGAAGATCAGGAAAGAAATCTTCTTAACTTAGTAGGTGACTTTGAATCTATTACCACTAAGAGCTGCAATTCCTTCTCTACAAAATCTGAGCAGGTGAAATTTTTGAGAATTTTCTAACACATGCATATTCGTTTGTAGAATTTTTCTGTGCGAGTGTAACATGATGTACCTTTCTGCAGTCTGAAGTAGAACAACTGCAAGTTGAAATTCAAAATACGGTTGTCATGTACAAACGAGCTTGTGAAGAGCTGGCTCGTGCTCAAAACAAAGTGAGTTTGATCTCTTAGTAAATTAATATTATGGTGTGAGTTTTATTATTCTATGGTGTTACAGATATCTGCAGTGTAAACTTTATGTACCTTCTCATTTATTTCTAACCTTTTGAAAAAACAAAGGATATGAAAATCAGTGTTTTAGGATTTTATGTTTCAACCAGGTTTGCAATATGCCTTAAAATGAAAATTAATGTACTTGACACACAAAATTGTTGAATTATATTGACAAAATTGCACGTATATAGTGAACCTATCAAAATGATCTTGCAGAAGAATGCATTGTTTTGATTTGCTCAGAAAAGGAAGTTATGACTCTCATGGACTTCTTACCATCGGTCCTTCAATTTCCAGGTCCAGATAATTTCTTCTGAATGCCTTGAGGAGGCTAGAAGAGTGAATGATGCCCTAGAAAGAGAAGAAACTTTGAGGAAAATTGCTGCTGAAGAGAAAGCCAAGTATTTGAAAGCTATGGAAGAGGTTCAGGAGGCAAGAAACTTGCTTGCTAAAGAGGCTTATGAAAAGAAGCTAGCCGAAGTGGATGCCTTAAAAGAGTCCATAGAGAAACAGAAAATTGTTGATGCACTATTCTCTAGTGACAGGAGGTACAGGAGGTATACAAGGGATGAAATAGAGGCAGCAACAGATATGTTTTCTGTGAGTAATGTGATTGGCGAAGGTGGGTACGGGAAAGTTTACAAGTGCAGCCTTCATCACACCCCAGTAGCTGTTAAAGTTCTAAGGCCTGATGCAATTGAAAAGAAGCAGGGGTTTTTGAAAGAGGAGTTTTTGAAAGAGGTAATTTTAGCTTGTAATCCTTTTCACTTTTCAGTCACTATGTTTCTAAACTCAATTGATCTCTTTGGTCTCTCTACCATCATGGGTACCCTATTGAAGTTTTGTTTTAGAAATTCAGAAGCGTACAAAAACTCACTGTGCTCAGGATTGTCTTTGACTAATTTGAAGTCGAAGGCCCTTAACAATATCATGAATGTCACAGGAAGTTCCCAAATTGTCATTTGAACTCTCTAAAATCCCATAAAACACCTATCCTCTCTGCGTTTTCCCTCCCCCTTCTCCCCAACTAAACATGGTGTATATCTGATTCTTTAGTTGAGATGGTTGACCTCTCCCGCAGAAACTTTGTTTTTTGCGGTTTCAGGCACTTGTTTATGACTTTATATCATAACAGCAATGGCAGCACTCAAACAATTCTCAATTAAGCTTACTTTTTTTTTTTTTGGTGAATAATTAAACTTACTATTCAATCATAAAAATCTGGTTGCATTTTGGCAACATGTGTGCTTCCCTGCCATTTTTCAATGAATACTGGATTGCAAATTACTTTGGTGCTAACTTTCCTGATCCATAGTTTGTTGCTGTATGATGCAAATGTTTCCTTCTGTTCTCTCCCAATTGTTTGCAGGTTGAAGTTCTAAGCCAGCTACGCCATCCGCACTTGGTGTTGCTGCTTGGAGCCTGTCCTGAGACTGGTTGCCTGGTCTATGAATATCTTGAAAATGGAAGCTTGGAGGAATATCTTTTCCGCCAAAATGGAAAACCACCACTTCCTTGGTTTGTTCGTTTCCGGATAGTTTTTGAAGTAGCTTGTGGGCTTGCATTCTTACATAACTCAAAGCCAGATCCAATTGTTCATCGAGATTTAAAACCGGCTAATATCTTGTTAGACAGAAATTATGTGAGCAAAATTGCTGATGTTGGGCTGGCTAAACTCATCTCTGATGTTGTGCCTGACAACATCACTGAATACAATGAATCACTTATTGTTGGTACACTCTACTACTTGGACCCAGAGTATCAGAGAACCGGCACTGTCCGACCCAAATCAGATGTATATGCGTTTGGAATTATAATCCTCCAATTGTTAACAGATTGTCATCCAAATGGACTTATAATGACTGTAGAAAACGCCATTATGAACGGCTCCCTCCCTCGCATTCTAGATAAGTCAGTTAAAGATTGGCCACTTGCTGAAACAGAGGAATTAGCTCGAATTGCACTTAAGTGTTCAAAGCTTAGATGCAGGGATAGACCAGATCTTGAAACTGATGTTCTGCCAGTCCTCAAACGACTCAATGAAGTTGCAAATGCCAGTGTGAAAGTGGAAAGATATAATAGTCACGCACCAAATCACTACTTCTGTCCAATCCTACAGGTAAAAAAATTGCACTTATTAGATAAAAGTTCTATTTTATGTATTACTTGCCTCCATACATTATTTCATTGTTAATGCAGGAAATAATGAGTGATCCACACATTGCTGCTGATGGTTTTACTTACGAGTATGAAGCAATCATGGCATGGCTCATGAAACATAATGCATCACCAGTGACGAAGCTTAAACTGCAGCATTCTATGTTAACACCAAACCACACATTACGTTCTGCCATTCAGGAGTGGAGGTCACGTATGACATTTTCGGGTGCCTAGATTAGAAGAAAGTATTGAATTGTGCCTCCAGCAAAGAATTTCAAAAAGCTATACGAAATGAATTGGGGGAAATGCGAGTATATATTGTAGTTTAGGATCACTTAAGGTGCCTTTTGAATTATTACTAGGACATAAATTGCTTAATTATACCGTATATAAATGGCATAGTGAATTTGTGTATCATATTTATACCTCTGATGATTCTTCTATCATACCGATGCCTCGACCAGGTAGGCATCCAGGCTACTCCTTTTGTATCCTTCTGTTTTGAATGAATAAAATTCTTATTCTTAGAAGAAACTGTAGGTCCTTTTGGCCCTCCAATTACTTCAAATCCATGTGGTTTATACAATCTGACATATGAATTGCTCTTGGATTCAAAAGATATGCATGTCCTTTACCCTCCAATTACATCAAATCCATGAGATTTATTCCATCCAATATGATCCGACACACTGATGCACTTGGATTGAAAAGATAGGCATGTCGTTTACACCTTTTAATAAAATTCATGTCCTTTACACCGTTTGATACAGCAACTGAGTGTCAGTTGCACAGTTTTGTAAGTCCTTCATACCTCCCTATCTAAAATGCACATGTTCAGACCGCTGGATCATACTCATAACCTACCAAGAAAAAGGTATGGAATTGTTCCGCATTGGGTTTTTTTATATTTTTCTCTCAACTGCTAGTGTGAACTTTAAAGTCTCCTACAGTATTCTTTTTTTTTTTTTAATTATTATTACTAATAGCAAAGATCATTTGAGGACCGGGTTGAATGTGTAGTCAATGGTAATCAAAGTCTGTCCCACCTAGGAAATAAGTTCATATTTTTTGTTTAAAAAGTCAGTTTAGCACATACAATCATTTTCATTTCTGTCTAGCAAATTTGAACACGAGTGGCTTATGAAACAACGGTCATTGACATTTTAGTTTCTCAATTATCTGTACATGTAGCTTTGGTCCCTAGAGGCAACAGAATTCTGACGACATTGATATTGCAAGTGTATGCTGGAAATGTTTAAATTTCAGTTATCCACTTGAGTAAACTCTAGAGCATTTGCATCTGGATCTCGTGTAAAGATTGCAGGCCTCCCAGAGCGGCTAAGTGTGTAGGGAATATCTGCAAACACATTCCCTAAATAAGTGAAACCGCGGCTTGAAAAATCTATCTCATAAAACCCACTAATACATGCTGACATTGTCTACATGGATAATTTGACAAACTGGGGAAAAGTAAAAAATTACCAGCTTTATCAAGGATTGCTTTCAGCTTAGACACGTCCCTAATTGCAATACAAGTATGACGATCTCGGCCCCCATGTTCAGGTCGTCCAGTTAAGGGGTCAGGATTGGGAAGCTCCATCAGATGAATCATCTCAGAACCCACCCACAACCAAGCACCTCTGTAAGGGAGCTTATCATCTGGCCTTGCTTCATTTATTTCAAGACCTAGTTTACAATTGAAAAAATAAATAAAAACGAACAAAAAATTCATGATTTTTTGTTCTTCAGCAAACTAAAGCATATGACTCCAACATTAGTTTGGAAAAGTAACATACCTAGAATATTCTGGTAGAAATCAATCGACCTTTCAAGGTTTTCACACAGAATTCCAACATGGTGAACACTAACAACTCCATAATCTGCTCCAATAGCAGCCAAAAGATGACAAATCAAACTTTAAGCCATAGAGGAGAAAAAGAAGTGCATTATTTACTATCGAAGTGGAATAGTGGATCATGAGTGAAACAGCAACAGCTTAGCCTCCACCAGGGGGGGGGGGGGGAGATCTGAAGTATAATGGTAGACATTAACGCTTTTCACATTGTGCGTGTGTTGAGAATACTAAAGTAATTCTGATAAGGAAAATGGATAAATTTAACTATCTAGAGAAACATTTTACCACGAGCACAAAGATGCTCCTTCAGGAGCTTTAGTTTTAATTTCATGTATATTTTTAGGTTATGTAAAATGTTATCACGTTCCAACCAAGCAATTACCCAAATGAGCCAATACACTCTCACATTTGTTTTGACTACCAAAGTGAAAAAGCAGAATAAGAATTAGCACCTTCATTGACACTAACAGACTCTTTCTCAAGTATATCTCCTTCAACAGCCATCTTAGCTTTTGTCACAAAACTAAGGTCATGCCATCTACCATTTCTCACACTAGTCCAGTAACTTTTAGAATTTATGTTTGTAGACACAGTGACACAGACACGATTCACCTGCAAAAAAGGCAGGAGGGAGTCCAGTCAAAACGCAATGACCAATCGACCATCAGAAATGAGACAAAATATGTTAAAATCCCACCAGAACCTTAACCAAAAAAACAGAATTCAATTCAGGAATTCCAGTAATATCTGCACAAGCTAGACTACAAATAACTGATATTCTTTATTTCCAGCAAGGCTCAAATGTTACAAATGCTATTGGATTCTATTTTTGTAATGATCTTCTCCCCCACTTGATTAGCATGTAAAGCCAGAGATCCTCCAAGAACTTTTAACAATTGGAAGAATAACACACAAACACTCCTTCATTTCCAGCACAAGGTGTAAATACTCCCCACATTTGAGTCATTTCCATATATGGGATTGAAGGCAGAACTCAAAAGCCTACAACTGGCTACTTAGGCCTCATAAAGAATGCACTGTTTCCACATCAAAATTTTCAAGTGTCCAAAGTAGGAGTAACATAAACATTTGCAGAATCCATGGGGTTAGCACCCAGAAGAACAACACTAAATTTTAACAGGAACCAATTCATAGATCACAAAACAAAATTGAAAAAAGTTGTCTTTGTTAAAAGTAGTAATATCCGTTTAAGCTAATATTATCACTCGGTGATTTGTTTGAGACCGATTCACGTATCAGTTTCAACTCAAAACACCAATTTTATGACCTTGAATTCAAGAAAATACCTTCCTGGTCCGAATTTAAACTCTTGCTATCAGATTACCAAACAATCAACGATCTAAGCATTATGCATAATTGCCCAGATAAATAAAAATTAAAAAAAAAAAAATCAACAAAATCATAGGTTTTGATTAAAAATTGGTTCTTTAGAGACTTTCAAATAGTGAAAAATGATAAAATTACCTTGTGTTGCAGAAGAACAGTGGGAGATGGACCAAGAAGGGAAGCCATGGAAGAGCAATAACTCATCTGGGTTTTCTTTATTAGTTATTATTATTATTATTTTAAATTGGTATGAGTTGCATTTTTTGTGAACCCAAATGTCAGTAATTATTTCCTTCACAAAAAAAAAAAAAAAAATGTCAGTAATTAGTGTACCACTCATTCTTGATTCTTGGGCCCTGGCTCACAATTTTTCACCCAAAATAAATAATTTAAGTAATTTTAAAAAAAATTAAATAATTTTTGGCCGACAATATATCATGATTACCAAATCATCAGGAGCCACTACTGCAGTCATGGACATGACAAAAGATGGTAGGACAACGTGTGAAAACGATGAGTAAAAGGTCCTTCCCAAAAAAAAAAAAAAATTAAGAGAAAAGTTAATGTATTAAAACATTGGTTTAAGAAAAAAATTTTAAAAATTTTTATGTAAAAAAAATTAATTAATTAATTATTTTGACGGTTTTTTTCAGTTTCTCATGAATGTTGTGTTAAAATTTTCTTAAAAATAATTTATTAACAATTGTTCTTAAAATACCCGATAACAAAACCCTAAAATAAAATGATAAAATATCCTTAAAATTTAGACTAACATTCTGTATGTTTCAACGAAAACATTTAAAAAAAAAAAGACTCATTTTCTAGAAAATATAATTTAAAAAACAAACTCATTTTCTTGTGTTTGGTAACTTTAGTTGCGATCTTGAAAATGAGGTAGAAAACATTTTTTGTTGTTTGGTACATGCAAAAAAAGAAAAAAAGCAACCTATCTTGTAATTCAAAACAATTATCTGAAGCAAACTCCTTTTGCAAGACAAATTCAATCAAACAAAGAGTGGGATAAGGAATAAGGTTGACGATGAGAGAGGGGGAAAGAGGGGAGACAAAGGCAAAGATGTAGAAGAGACTAAGGGGAGAGATCTACTTAATAGGATTGTCCACTGGTCAGGCCAGGTCGGGTTTGTGCCCAACTTGGACTCGTCCCGAATAATTCAAGTGGATGAAAATATAACCCAAATCCGACCCAGATGATTTGGTCGAATCTTCCGGTTCGGGTCTCGTCAATTTCAGGTTGTATCGGGTCAGTCTCGAGTTTTATCATTGAGGCCGATATTTGGCCAGATTCGTCAATATCTGGCTAGATTTGTCGAGATCTGGCCTAGATTTCATCGGATAACGGCGAGATCTTGCTGGATCTCGAAGGATCTAGACCAGATGTCGATGAGATCTCACCAAATTTGGTCCTGAATGCTTAATAAATTGTCAAAAAGGTTGCTAGTGAGCAGGTTGATTTCACGGGTTTTGAAAGGAAAGCCTATAACCGACCCACGGGGGTCGGGTTAAGGAGTTCGAAACCCATGTCTAACCGCTGAAGTTGTCAAATCGAATGGCAGCAAGTCAGACGCGTGTAGGTTGGCTAGGTTGGGTGGGCCGCTTGGACACCCTTACCGCTTAACGTTGGTGCTAGTGCCTAATGGATTGTTGCATGTCTATTACTATTTTCGATGGCTTGTTTTCCGAAGAAAAAAAAAAGTGTTTTTTGTTAACCAAAATGTTCGTTTTTCGTTGACCCAAGTTTTCCAATCTACCAAATACTGAAAAATGCAGAAAACATTCTTTAGATAATGTTTTCCACGCAAACAAATAGAGCGATACCAGCCACTTTTAAAACATTTCAAAATTGATTAATTTAGTCTCTTAAATAGTTGTTCATTTTTCTCCTCTCTTTTGGTGATTAGAGATTAAATTTGTCAATTTTGAATTGTACCTACAGTCCTACACTAGTCCAATCCAGAGTCAACTGTAATTAAAAATAAATAAATAAATAAATAAATAAATAAAGGGTGATAATGTCTAATACGTACTTCCTAAAACTACATCAAACTAGAATGTTCCAAAACTACAGTTGGCATTTAATGTTACTTTTAGCTGTTTTATTGACATTCAAAGTCAACTACAATAAAACACGCTTCTAAAAAAGAAAAAACCAGGGTTTTGTATTAACGGGCAATTGATAGTGTCCGTTAAGAAACAAATTTATGTTAATAAAATCAATTTTTTGTTAAATTTTTTACCAATCTTATAGAATAGAAAGTTAATAGAATTAATTTTTTGAGTTTCACTTTTCACTTTTTGTACTATTTTTAATCATTTTATCAATTTTTTATTAAATAAACCTCACAATAAATCATTTTTAATAGACAACTTATTGTGCCGTTAAAATTTCCCAAAAAAACAACCGGGAAGGGGCCCATAAAAAAATTAAAGAAAAACATAGAAGAGCCTGAAGTTCAAAGAGCACGTCAAGCAAGTAGCAACAAGTCATACTTACCCCACTTAAAGCCATAAAAAAAAAATGGGTCAGGCCTGGCCCTCTGAATGTTTAGTTCCCACTTCCCAGGTTTGATTTTTTATTTCATAAACTAGTTCCTACTTCCTAGGTTTGATTGTTCAACAGCGGTAGTGGAATACTAGACTATAGACTATAGACTATAGTCACCTCCGGATAAGTTCTCCATTTCTAGCAACCAAGTCATATTTGGATGTTTCTCCAAAAAAAAAAAAGAAAAAAAAAGTCATATTTGGATAATATTTTAGTTTCTCAAATAAATAAAAAAGCAATATTTGGACCCTCAAAAATAAATATATATAGAAAAAGTCATATTTGGCCCTTTAGAAAGCGGAAATGAATAACATAGAAAAATAATATATTTTTTAATTAATGTATCTTTTATTTAATCAAACTCACAAATAAGCATGATCTATATAATCATCAAAAAAAAAAAAAAATGATCTATATAAGGTTATTATTATTTTTTTTTTTCATATTGTTTCTCACAAATAGAATATTAATCGGGCTTGCCGCTTGCATACTATTAGAAAACAACGGTTTAAATGGTTGATTAAGAAGGTTTTGGCTAACTTAAAATTGAGTCAAAATGAATATGGGACCCACACGTTTTTTTAGGTGGTTCAATACAGAGTTGTGTTCACACGGTGCCCACCATGCGATAGGGAGGACTATGGTCGTGTTTGGATTCGTCGTTTGTGAGCTGAAATGGGCGTTTGCATTTAAAGTCAGATGGGACTCAGGCAAAAAATATTATATATATGTATCATATATATAATTTTTTTTTTTTTCATTTGCTTGACCATTTACATTAATTTGTGTTTGTGTTTGTTTCTGTTTCATTTGCTTGACATTCACATTAATTTGTATAATTTTTTATTATCTATTTTAAGATAAGAATTTTTTTAAATTATTTATTTTACATGCCCACTATTCAAAATATATCACATTGGATTATCAATTTTACGTTATATTTTATTTTAAAAAATTTAAAAATTATTTTTCTTTCTTTACCCATAATAATCATTATCTACTATATTCCTTTATCCTCAAAATACGGAAAGAAAGAATAAAAAACTAAATGCAAAATAAATAGCGTATGTATAAATTTACATGGTTACTGTAACAACAATGTATTTTTACACAACTTTGCGTGGCTTGATGTGGGTCAATTTTAGGCTTGATTGACTAAAATATGATCATTTTTCAATTATACAGACACTTATGCTAGTGCTCATGGAAAGAATAATACCATATGATTTAGTAGCATATTTGGGAAACTTTGTTCGGGGATGACAGTTAATTGTAACCTTACTTGGAGAGCTATATACATAATATTTTTATAAAAAAAATATTTAGTAATAAGTTGTTACTAGTTCTAATTTAAACTCATCACTTAAATTATTTTTTTGTTCGACAAAAACAACCTGCTATTTAGAATTTGTTATGAAAATATTGTGAATATAGCATTTCTTTGACATGGTCTCTGTCTAATGCACTGAACATAAGCTTAACCCGCATTTTTTTAATCTTATAGATATGTAATTATGTATAACAACAAATAAAATCTAATTATTTAGCAAAAATTCAAATTGAATGCTCTATATCTAAAAAGAATAAAATATCACAAAACTACAAGCTTAAAAAAAGATTATATTATTATCATTTATATGCAAAATAATTTTAAACTTATACATATACACTGCTGTTTTGGTCAAAATTTATTTGAAGTTTAAATTTGCTGACGAATGTTTCGATCTTAGTACCATTGGAATATTGTATTTGTTTATTGAGCTATCTCCATTCTCAACTAACTTTTCCCTGTTTGTTCCAAACAGTTATAATTCTGTTTATAAAATATATGTCCCTATTACATTTAGGAAGTTGGTTTTTTTGTTGTTGTTTTTTTTTTTTTTTTTATCATTCGTCGATACAGAGTATGTCAAAGAGAGACATCCAACATGCTCACAGCTGCACCACTATTTTGTCTTAAACACAGTGTCAAACATTTGTTTTATCAATTGTTATTTCTATTTTTTGAATTCATTCGTGTTGTAAGTCATTGTTGTTTAATTTTGTTTTGATTTGCATGGTAAATCATATTCCTTATTAATTGGTTTTTAGATTGTTTACAGAATCACAAATAATAGGTTTATTTGGATAATAGTTATAAGAACTAAGAAGAAATCACACAGTATTCACAGGCCTAATGCACTAATAAAAATTGAGAGAGAGAGAGAGAGATGTTCTCAACATTATCACTCATTGTCTAGTGTCTGTAACACATATCCACCCATTCAATGTCACACATTTTCTCACACCATTTCACAAAGGGGTACAGCTTTTCGGTATAGACTGAATTAGGCCTACTAAAAAAAAAAAAACCACCATACACCCTTGATGCAGGAGCCACTCCACAAGTATAAGTGCTTGTAAGATGTGGAGGATAAGGGCCGGAGTTCAAGTCTCTAGGAGAGAGCTTCACGTACATATACACTTAGATTAAGATAGAGTAGAATTTCTATCTTGTATATATATTAGGCCTACTCATTTGGGTTCGGCCCAACCCAAAATATCTAACAATCATCTTATTAATTAGTTCTTAGATTTTGATTCTTCAACCAGTAAAGATAAAAAATTATAGTACCACAAATTAAGTCACAAGTATCCACATGTCTGATTGTGAGTAGTAGAGAAAAACTAGTGGTCCATGTAAAAATGATAAGCCATCAATAACAATTTGTTATATAGGATAGTTGTGATAAAAGTTGTAACTTTTTTTTTTTTTTTTTTTTTTTGAGAAAGAGTTGTAACTTAATTTATAGTGCTAAAATTACACACTAAAGATTACTAGTCTTTTTTTTTCTTTTCTTTTTTTCATCCAGTTAAGACTCCATGATTGATTTCCTACATATTTTCTTAACCAAAAAAAAAGAAAAAAGAAAACCAAGTCATACTTTATTAAAAAATAATAGTCATAATTGACTCCAACAACATAAGTGAAATTGGATTCAAAAGAAAAGATATCTTTATATCTGACCCTTACTTTTTGGTTGACTCTTGTTATGATGAATTCATTTCGATTGCAGAAAAAAAAATGGAATGTTCACAACGATATTCCTATCATTGCATTTATGGTGCAAGAGAAGACTTGTCCTGTGATTGGGATTGTTTTGAACGTTATCGATCATATTCACACGCGGCCGTCCAAATCAAAACTCTAAAAGGTTGACTATTGGTGTGATTCACGGCCACGGCTTAGACTCTAGACACTTCTATAATGTATGCGGTTTGTACTGTTGCAATAATTTATCAATTATCAATAACTTGCTTTAAACTCTGTTCTTAAGGTTTGGTCACTGGAACGGGGCTTTCTGGGTTATAACAGTATATTGTAGTGGTTTCTTATTAAAAAAAAAAAAAAAACAGTATATTGTAGACCAAACTTGGATCTTTGACTCACTTCATAGTCATACAATGACAAAATATCCTCATCTTGTGTTAACATAGAACCCTATAAATTCAAGTATTTTTATTTTTTAATAAAGTTTCAGTCTATAGCGTCTGCTCATGATAATTGTGCTCTTTATCATCTGACTAATATCTTAATCGATTTTTTGTATAGATGAAAATTGAACTCTAAATCTCTTATTCAACCATAAAAAACTTTATCAGTTGAGTTAATTGAACCTACAAATTCAAGTCTTTATTATAACATCTAAATTCATTGTATCTTTAGATAGTTCTCTTAATTAGTCTGTCACAATCATTTAAGAAATAAGTCATATATGCATGCAGTTTATAATGATTTATAATATAATTTCTAACATGCTTATATTGACTTATTGCGTAGCAAAAACAAAACTAGTTATTAGCTACTACATCAACACGTTTTTTTTATAATACAAGTAGAGAAAAACTAGTGGTCCATGTGTCCTTGACGAGCTACGCTACTACATCAACACGTTTTTTTTTTTGGTTGAAAATATTAAGTATTTTTAACACACACACAAGGAGGAGAGGAGGAGAAGCTTTTTTTTAAAAAAAGTGATGTATATCCAAAAGAACTTTACTACATCAACACGTGAACGCACTTGTCCACATGAAAAATAATCTATAGCATTAAGTACGTTCTCATATATAAATCCTCTCCATTAATTGGAAATTAATCAATTAGCATAGTTCATATTAAAAACTACACATCTAAAGATGTATTCGACATCACATTTATTTAAAAATTTTAATAACAATACATTTTGTACACTGTTACATTGAAAAATTAAAATTTCAACCTTGAAATGAATTATCTCTATTTCTATTGAAATAGAGAATATCAATTCCCTCTATATTGCTCATATTGAAACCTATGATGATTTGGCTTCATAGATTTTGTAAAAAAGCAAAAAAACAAAAAAATCGAGCATCATAGGATAATAACAATATCATGAAAGATTAGAATAAAACTCTTTACTTTCCTTCGTTTTTTTTTTTTTTTTGATAATTATAAACCCTACGACCACTAGCCTCTTAAAAAAAGTCAAAAAGAAAAAAGAAAAAAGAAAAAAAAAAAAACCCTCTATAGTTTAAATAGAAAAAAAGAAAATAAAAGAAAAGTCATGCCATAATTAGTGGAGAATAAAATGATACACAAAAAGTGGGATATAAGATTGTATTCAGTTTAACATTTTATGTACGCCCTGTTATTTTAAATGGAACAAAGACGATTTTGTATGCATTTGTTAGGTAGATTTGTTTTCTTATCATCTTATTTACTCATTTTTGGATGGTTTGTCAACAACATTAAAATTTAGAACATCTTTCATTTCTTTTTTGTTTTAATCTCCATCCAATAAAATCTCTCTCTCTCTCTGAATTGTAAAATTTATAAATCCAAGTTCTAAACTTTCACAAGATTCCTCCCATATTTCTTTAAAATTATAACAATGCTGTCAAAGGATCATGATTTAAAAAAAAAAAAAAAAAGATCCTCTAGTAATTTGTATATTTCTTATAACTATTTTAGGATAAAAGGATGATTTCATGCCTTATATCAGATTATATCACAAACAGATAAAATATATTGTCGTTTTTTTTTAATTATTGGGGAAGAATATGAATTCAACTAAAAGATAAGTGCTTCCTCAAAATAAAAAATAAAACTAAAAGATAAGTGGTCCTTCTACGCGACGCAAGTCTTTAGGGTCCCAATAAAAAATTTGACACCTTTAAGGTCCCATTCAAAAATTTGATACAAAAAAGATGGACACCGAAGATATTCTCGAACTAGTGTATTGTGTTTTCATTCTATTGGCTAAAAAATCCGCCCACTGATTAACAGTTCTTGGAATTGAATTTGGAAATTTCCTAGTCTCCTCAAAATTAGAATTATCTTTTGGAAATGTGCTCACGAAAGGGTCCCCACACGTTGCCTAGTTTTCTCTCCATCTTCGATTGTGCTCTCGATGGAGAGAGGTGAAAACCATTTACCCATTTTAAAAGGCTACTTCGGGCAAAAATGTTTGAATTACTTTATATGATCAAATTCCTTCTCACATAGTTTAATTGAAATTTGATTTTTTTTTTTAAGAAAAAGAAGTCGGACTTTGATGCGATATGCCGATGACAAAATGTTTTTTTACCAAAAAT
>NW_027069730.1:690700-698838 GCF_002906115.3 Quercus suber
TTTTTTTTTTTTTTTTTTTTTTGAGAAAGAGTTGTAACTTAATTTATAGTGCTAAAATTACACACTAAAGATTACTAGTCTTTTTTTTTTCTTTTCTTTTTTTCATCCAGTTAAGACTCCATGATTGATTTCCTACATATTTTCTTAACCAAAAAAAAAGAAAAAAGAAAACCAAGTCATACTTTATTAAAAAATAATAGTCATAATTGACTCCAACAACATAAGTGAAATTGGATTCAAAAGAAAAGATATCTTTATATCTGACCCTTACTTTTTGGTTGACTCTTGTTATGATGAATTCATTTCGATTGCAGAAAAAAAAATGGAATGTTCACAACGATATTCCTATCATTGCATTTATGGTGCAAGAGAAGACTTGTCCTGTGATTGGGATTGTTTTGAACGTTATCGATCATATTCACACGCGGCCGTCCAAATCAAAACTCTAAAAGGTTGACTATTGGTGTGATTCACGGCCACGGCTTAGACTCTAGACACTTCTATAATGTATGCGGTTTGTACTGTTGCAATAATTTATCAATTATCAATAACTTGCTTTAAACTCTGTTCTTAAGGTTTGGTCACTGGAACGGGGCTTTCTGGGTTATAACAGTATATTGTAGTGGTTTCTTATTAAAAAAAAAAAAAAAACAGTATATTGTAGACCAAACTTGGATCTTTGACTCACTTCATAGTCATACAATGACAAAATATCCTCATCTTGTGTTAACATAGAACCCTATAAATTCAAGTATTTTTATTTTTTAATAAAGTTTCAGTCTATAGCGTCTGCTCATGATAATTGTGCTCTTTATCATCTGACTAATATCTTAATCGATTTTTTGTATAGATGAAAATTGAACTCTAAATCTCTTATTCAACCATAAAAAACTTTATCAGTTGAGTTAATTGAACCTACAAATTCAAGTCTTTATTATAACATCTAAATTCATTGTATCTTTAGATAGTTCTCTTAATTAGTCTGTCACAATCATTTAAGAAATAAGTCATATATGCATGCAGTTTATAATGATTTATAATATAATTTCTAACATGCTTATATTGACTTATTGCGTAGCAAAAACAAAACTAGTTATTAGCTACTACATCAACACGTTTTTTTTATAATACAAGTAGAGAAAAACTAGTGGTCCATGTGTCCTTGACGAGCTACGCTACTACATCAACACGTTTTTTTTTTTGGTTGAAAATATTAAGTATTTTTAACACACACACAAGGAGGAGAGGAGGAGAAGCTTTTTTTTAAAAAAAGTGATGTATATCCAAAAGAACTTTACTACATCAACACGTGAACGCACTTGTCCACATGAAAAATAATCTATAGCATTAAGTACGTTCTCATATATAAATCCTCTCCATTAATTGGAAATTAATCAATTAGCATAGTTCATATTAAAAACTACACATCTAAAGATGTATTCGACATCACATTTATTTAAAAATTTTAATAACAATACATTTTGTACACTGTTACATTGAAAAATTAAAATTTCAACCTTGAAATGAATTATCTCTATTTCTATTGAAATAGAGAATATCAATTCCCTCTATATTGCTCATATTGAAACCTATGATGATTTGGCTTCATAGATTTTGTAAAAAAGCAAAAAAACAAAAAAATCGAGCATCATAGGATAATAACAATATCATGAAAGATTAGAATAAAACTCTTTACTTTCCTTCGTTTTTTTTTTTTTTTTGATAATTATAAACCCTACGACCACTAGCCTCTTAAAAAAAGTCAAAAAGAAAAAAGAAAAAAGAAAAAAAAAAAAACCCTCTATTACCAGCATTAATGACACTATTTTATTTGATCATGGCATTAACTAAAGTTTGTGCCAGAGCTTCAATCATAATATATATTGTGTATATATATATATATATATATATATATATATTTATTTTATTGTAATAAACCCGAGATATTGTAACGCGGTTACAACTTGCAATTGATAAAAAGAATAAATTTGATGGCCAATAGAGAAGCTTGCCAAAAACGCAGCCAAGAAGCTTGCCAAAACCGTAGGTTAGATGGACACCTCCACCACCGACAAGCTTCAAGATAAATTTCGACGGTGCTGTTTTCCAGGAGACAAACGAAGCTGGTCTGGGCATTGTTGTACATGACCACCAGGGAAGGGTGATGGTCTCCATGTCTGAAAAAATCAGGCTACCATCTTCCTTCGATGAAGTAGAAGCACTGGCAGCGACTAGAGCCATCTCTTTTGCTCAAGAACTCCATCTATCCTCTGTTATAGTCGAGGGAGATTCGGAGTTGATTATTTCAGCCTTATGAAGTGAGGAGGAGTCCTTCACTTCCTTCGGCCATTTGATTTCCTCAGCTAAGCAGATTTTTGAAGCCTTTTCTTGTATTTCCTTTTCGCACATCCGTAGACCGGGTAACTCTCTAGCTCATAACTTAGCTCAATACGCTAAACATATTGATGCTTTCATTGTGTGGATGGAGAATGTTCCACCACAACTTCATCATACTCTTGTAACCGACTTTGGATAAATTAATAATTCTTGGTCTTGATTCTCAAAAAAAAAAAATCCCCCATTTTCATTGTATTGAATTATGTAATTAAATATCTTTTAAAAAAAACTTCAAATGAGCTTCATGTATTCAATAATACTTTTTTTTTAATAAAGTATTGAATTAAATAAATAAATATTTTAAAAAGACTTTCAACGAGCTTCACGTATTCAATAATACTTTATATATATATATATATATATAAAAGAATCCAATAAGACTTAACATGAAGACATTCATCTACTCTCACATATGAGCATCATTTAAACACAAAATAAATATCAAACTACTCTTCAAACAAGCTTATTCCATGTTATTCTGACCTTCACTCCTTCACTCCCCACATGAGAAGACCCTTGGGTCAACCAAACCATTATTATACTCTATAAATAAGATTTCAAATCTTATTTATCGGTGGACAATAATTGTCAACCACTTATTTGATAAGTAATGCATTCCTTATTTGATAATGAAGAGACTTTTCATATAATTGTCAACCCAAACCGAAACTTGATTTTGTGTAAATTTTGGGTCATTCAGTTACCTATTCAACTAATGAGTGTCGTTTGAAACCTATGATGATTTAGCTTCATAGATTTTGTAAAAAAAAAATAAATTCGAGCATTATAGGATAATAACAATATCATGAAAGATTAGAATAAAATTCTTTACTTTCCTTTGTTTTTTTTTGTTTTTTTTTTTTTTTTTTAAATTATAAACCCTACTTCCACTAGCCTCTTAAAAAAAGTCAAAAAGAAAAAAAAAAACCTCTATTACCAGCATTAAACTCACTATTTTATTTGATCATGGCATTAATTAAAGTTTGTGCCAGAACTTCAGTCATAATATATATTGTGATATATATATATATATATATGTATATATATATAATTTATTTATTTATTGTGATAAACTTGAGGTATTGTAACGCGGTTACAACTTGCAACTAATAAAAAGAATAAATTTGGTAGCCAATAGTTTTTTTATATTAATTGGCAAATACTCAGGTTCAAATCCCCCATTTTCATTGTATTGAATTATATAATTAAATATTAAAAAAAAAAAATCAAATGAGCTTCATGTATTCAATAATACTTTTTTTTTTTTTTTTTTAACTGTGATAAACCCGAGATATTGTAATGCAGTTACAACTTGCAATTGATAAAAAGAATAAATTTGGTAGCCAATAGTTTTTATATTAATTGGCAAATACTCGGGTTCAAATCACCCATTTTCATTGTATTGAATTATATAATTAAATATTTAAAAAAAAAAAACTTCAAATGAGCTTCGTGTATTCAATAATACTTTTTTTTAATAATGTTTTGAATTAAATAAATAAATATTTTAGAAAGACTTTCAACGTGCTTCGCGTATTTAATAATACTTTTTTTTTTTAATATAAAAAGAATCCAATAAGACTTAACATGAAGACATTCATCTACTATCACATATGAGCATCATTTAAACACAAAATAAATATCAAACTACTCTTCAAACAAGCTTATTCCATGTTCGTCACTCCTTCACTCCCCACATGAGAAGACCCTTGGGTTAACCAAACCATTTATTATACTTTATAAATAAGATTTCAAATCTTATTTATCGGTGGACAATAATTGTTAACCACTTATTTGATACGTAATGCATTCCTTATTTGATAATAAAGAGACTTTTTCGTATAGTTGTTAACCCAAACCGAAACTTGATTTGGTGTAAATTTTGAGTCATTCAGTTACCTATTCAACTAATGAGTGTCATTACCACTGCACACCCTTGGTGCAGTGGTCACTCAAAAGCATAAACGCTTGTGGGGTATGTAAGGTCTCTCTCAACAAATCACATATTTAAATACAACAAAAAACTGTCTTTTCAAAAAAAAAAAAAAAATGGTAAAATTGTTTGTCAATCACTTCTCTTAAATTCTATGAAAGCTATAACTCTACTTAATATTTTTTTTATTAAATGTGCATTAGATTATATTTTCTTTTTATATCTTTCGTGATTGTAAAATTTTTAAAAAATTAAAGATTATAGTTATGTCAATATTTAAAATTTTTAGTTTTTGTGATATAAAATTTGCATACAAAATAAGTGAATGAATCCAATAATAAATAACGTTTGATTGACAAGAAGTTTGACATGTACGTTAACTATTAAGAATATAAAAAGCATGTAATCCAACAGTTAAAATTTGAAATGTTGTAACCATTAATTATAAACTAGTTTGTAGTCAAACTTTATCATTCTATAAAAGTAGAAGTTTTATACACTAAATATGACTTTATATATACATGGAAATTTTTATAGTTTATTAATGTCTTCCCTAACATTATTTACTATTTTAAACCTACCATATATAATTAGTAAATAGTAATTACCTTTCTAGTATGTTTAGATGGTAAGATTTGGGTGATTAAAATTCAAATATCTTACCTAGATAGTTTAAAAAATATCAAGAATTTAAATTTGACAAATTTACAAAAGATTTTAAACCTTGAAATCCTTAGATTTGAAACAACTTATAAACTCATGGAAGTTTAGAAATCTTTAAAAGACATACTTCAATAAATTTTAAAATTTATAATTTCAAATTATCATAAATATAAAATGCATTCAAACAATAAATTTTAAATATTATAGATTTGGAATCAAGGCATTCCAAAAGCATTATTTTAAATTTCAGATCTGAATTTAAATTCAAGTATTCAAACACAACTTTCAAGTTTTTGTTTTTGTTTTTGTTTTTTACGAATCAAGTTTCTTAGCAAATATAATCAGTGAACTACAGAACTAGTAAATTTTTTTCTTTTGGTATAATTTATCTAAACGTTGTTTATGTGGTTGATCTCACGGATGACGTTTACAACACAGGAGTTGGGGGGCCCATTAGGTAATATCACCCAATAAAACTACTACAAAGCTCAAATCCTAGGTGTGAATGTTTCCTTACCTTTTGACCGTTCATTTAGCCTCCAATTCAATAGTGAATTTTACGTTATAAAATGTTGGCTCAACGCCCAAAGTTTGGAAATTTCTAAATTTTACGTCCTTGAGTTTTAAAATTTGAGTTTTACCCCCCCAAGGAATAAGTAATGCGAGAATTATAACGTTTTATCATAGTTTTTACCACAACTTACTCACGTGGTAAGTCGTGAATGATGAAATAAAAGTGGTGGGTTCACAACTCCACAATTCATAACTTGTCATATGAGCAAATTGTAGCAAAATTTGTGATCTTAGCATTCTTAAGGTATATTTTGTTTGTATTAGCAATCTCTATGTCCATATTTTTCATTAAGTGTTACATAAATTTGTTACATGTATTTAGTTCGTCTAATAAAATCATGCCACACCTACGACATCATTTTACCAAAAAAAAAATATTGCTTTATTTTTCTTAATTGTCTATTTAATGAGTTGTTTTGTGTTAATTTACTTAATAAACGAGTTGTGTTAAAATTAAGGGGAGTTAACACGATTTAAACAGATTGGGTCATGTTGATTTACGTATTTGAATACCAACATTAACAAATACAATAAAAATATTTAAATACCTTTACTTTAATATGATACACACATGATTCGTTAACACAAAATGCCACCCCTAATCAAAACATTATACATAGACTTTACTTTTGGTTTAACAATCAATGAAACATATGGGTAATACTTAAGTAGTTTTGGAGTCGTGCCACAGGCTCTCACACAAAGAGTGGGCCCCACGTATGGGTCTAAGTGTCTAACGCTAACCACCTAAAAAAATTGGGGGAGAGAGAGAGAGTTCCAAACCGTTGGATTGGAATACCAAAAATAGCGGTCCCACGTTAAATCCCAGGTGTTGGTGTCTACCTGGAGGAGTCCTCAGACACAACTGTAGGAACTCATGGGACTGACTAATCAAAGCCACCCACGTGTCAATAGATAAATAGACGTTGAAGGAAGAAACTGTAGAAAGAAAGAGAAAATTACAAAAAGAGAGTTTTTAATTTTGTCTATTTTTCTGAGGTCTCATTCGTTTCTTGGCCTTTGCTTCGTTGTCACCATCATCAAAATTCACACACACCCAAACCCATTTTTAGAGAGAGAGGAAGCAAGGAGAGGTAACTCTACACAATGGGTTTGTGATAATTTGGTTCATTTTGGAACATGAAACTGATAGTTTTGGTTGATTTTGGAACATGGGGTTTTTTTCTTTTTCTTTTTCTTTTTTTGTTGGAGTGATTGTCATATGTTATGTTTTTGTGGGCTAGAGCAATTATTTTTGATGCCCTAGCCAATAAAAAGAGAGAAGGTGGGTTTAATTTAATCTTGGCATGTATAAGAAATAAGAGATGGGGTAGTGTGTTTTTTTTTTTTTTTTTTTTTTTTTTTTAAATGGCTTTGTTATGGTTATCATTTATGTGCTGTTGAAGTTGGATTTTTGATTGGTAAAAGGGGGCATGGGTTTATAAGGAAATTATGAATTAATGTGGTTTAGCCGTTGTTGGGTAGAAGTGGGGACCACATTAATTTAAGTAATAGGCAATATTACATGTCTGAAGTGGGACTTTGAATGTTAAACGTCTGCATTTTGTGATTTTGTGTATTCAAACTGTCTAAAGCTCTAGGAATATGGATGCCAATGGATATTTGAAGAAAGTTAGAAGGAATGTATTTTTTAGCTGTATATTAATGGTTCTGAATCCCATTACGTAATTATCAGCTAGTCTTTATTCAGAAAAAAGTTCTGTAAAGGGTTTGTCATAATTTATATATAATTAAAATGTAATTAATGAAGTGTAATGGCGACACAAATTGAGTAACTGCAAAAGATTTTTTTTAAAAAAAGGTTAAATAGTTTAAGTTTTGGCTTGGTAAACGAGCCTCTTTGTTTTAACAACATATGAAATCCACGTAGAATGACTAAAAGCATAACATGCAAGCTTCATGCCTTGTATCCAAAGAACAAGGCACATTTGTCATAGGTTCCAAAACTTATAGGCGAGGGCTTTGGGGAATTGAAGTATCTATTCTATAATTGTTTACCATTGTTAACCCTCATGCCTCATTTCAAACTCTCTCATGCTTGCTAGGCAATTTATTTGTTGGCTATTCTTGTGTTCTTGCTTCATAACGTGCATGTGCACGCATGCACATGTACACAGACTGGCATTCCATTGCAAACCTTGTGATTTCTTTGTCTATGCTTAAATTTTTTGGTCCTTGTTTCTAAGCAAAACTAGTATTTATTAGATGATGAACTTTACAGTTTAATGTTTGATCTTAGTATATTTCTATCTTGATTTTATTATTTACAGGCGCTCAGTGCTGGAAAGGAAGTTAGCATCTTCAGATGTTTCAGAAGAGGAGCAAGTCAATATACTGAAGGAATTGGAGCGTAAAGAGACTGAGTACATGCGACTTAAACGGCACAAGATATGTGTGGATGACTTTGACCTTCTGACCATCATTGGGAGGGGGGCCTTTGGAGAGGTTAGAGATGTGGATATTTTATAAACTATATACAAGCTTCGTTGTGAAGATTTTTGTTATTATTTTCTTTAACATTGTAGCAGTACCATTATTAATATTATTAATT